>NW_007258354.1:1142113-1144074 GCF_000164805.1 Carlito syrichta
AGGGGGAGGGCTCAGCACCATGACTGCCACCTATCACGGTGGGCAGCGGTTGAATGGGAGCTGAGGACGAGACCACCACACTGTGACCAGTGTGACTTGGGCTGTGAGACCCTTCTCTCTTTGGATCTTGGCATTCTGGAGGGCAAAAGGGAAGACCAGCAGAGCAAAATGTCGGGGAAACAAGGGGCTGGAATGTGGCCTCTGGACAACGGGACCAGCTTTGTTTTACCACCAAAGCTGGGGCCGGGCCCAGATTAAAATAACTTGTCTCCCTCTGACCTGCTATCCTGACTCTGGACATGGATGGGAACCCCACCATTCACCATGCAATATGGGCAGGACTTAAAGCAGCGCCCCCCAAAAATGACAGATGGATAAAGGATAAAGGGAAAAAAAGGAAAGTCAGGCACAGTGGCTCATGCCTGTGATCCCAGCACGTAGGGAGGCCGAGGTGGGAGGATTGCTTGAGCCCAGGAGTTCGAGATCAGCCTGGGCAACAAGGTAAGAACTTGCCTCTACAAAAAAATTTAAAAATCATCCTGGCTTGCTGGCACATGCCTGTATTTCCCAGCTACTCAGGAGGCTGAATTGGGAGGATCATCTGACCCAGGAGGTGGAGGCTGCAGTGAACCATGATCGTGCCACTGCTCTCCAGCCTGGGTGACAGGGGAAGCTCCTAACTGGAAAGAGAGGAAGGGAGGGAGGGAGGGAAGGAGGGAGAGAGAGAGGAAGGAAGGAAGGAAGGAAGGAAGGAAGGAAGGAAGGAAGGAAGGAAGGAAGGAAGGAAAAGGAAAAGCGTCCCTCTGTCCCGGGACAGGGAGGCTCCGGCTTAGAATAAGAAGCTCGGCCTCCCCAGTGCTTCCTGGCCTTCCCACATGCACCTCTGCTTCCCGGACAGTTGCCAGCTCCTGGGTGCACCCCTTTTCCAGTCTGAGCTCAGGGACAGTTCTCGCCACCTCCCCCTTCCCCTTAGCCAAGACCTGCCCAGAATACAGGCTGTGCACACCTTAGGGGCAAACAGACCACAGGAAAACAATCTGGTATCCCAAACCCCATCGACCCCAAAGGCAAATTACAGTCATTGCCTCAACACTCAGCCTCCTTTCTAAACACCCAAGGAGGCAGGCGCCAGCTTGTTTGCACTGTGGAGTTGATTTGTGGGCCACCTCGCAGCCCTGGTTGCAGGCTGAGCCATTGAGAGGGCCATGAAACCCTGCGTGCACAGCCTGTTACTTAGGAGTGAGAAGCTCCAGGTGCTCAGGAAGAGCACGTCCTGATCAGCGTCTGGGAAGTTTCCACGTGGCCCCTGTGCTCACGCTGGCAGACATCTCAGAGCCCACGAGACAGGGCTAAACCTCTGGCCTTTCCAGCTGTTCAACTGCACATCGCCCAGGGATTTTTGGCTGGCGATAGACAAGAGCAGATTTCGATAACAGAGAAAGGGTAGAGGCAGGGAGGGCCAGAGGTCACAGACACTGTCCAAGGAGGAGGGTTTTATTGTGCCCATTTTGCAGAAAAGGAAACTGAGACCTGAGAGGTTAGGACACTTATTCAAGTTCCCGGAAGAGATGGAAGCAAAGTTGAAGTCTTAAATGCAGAGACCAGCCTCCACCTCCCCAGCCTCCTGTGTGCTACCATTCACTGCTGCCTCTAAGGAGGGCTCTGCTGGGAGGTGAGACCCTCATCGCATGGCCTGTAGTGGGATTTTGGTGCACCACCTCCTTCCCTGACCTTAGTTTCTTCTTTAAAATGCTGTTGACCAGATGCTGGTGAGGATGCAGAGAAAAAGGAACCCTTCTACACTGCTAGTGGGAATGCAAACTAATGCAACCTCTTTGGAAGACAGTGTGATGATTTCTGAAAGAACTGACCCAGCAATTCCCCTATTGGGAAAATACCCAGAGGAAATCAAATCATTCTACAAAAAAGATAACTGCACACATATGTTTGTTGCAGCTCTA
>NW_007258354.1:1144238-1179256 GCF_000164805.1 Carlito syrichta
GTCAGGGGAGGGGGGTGGGATTGGCAGTTGAGGGAAACTGCTAGGGGAGGGAGGGGCGTACCTAATCAACAAGGGTACCTGCATATTTAACATTTGTATACCTAACCCTGAATTATACCCCACATCTTTATAATAAAAAATAAAATAAAATAAAGTACTGTTGGCAACTGATTGTGCCCCTTTCAAATGTACATGTTAAAGTCCTAACCCCCAGTACCTCAGAATGTAACTGTATTTGGAGATAGGGTCTTTCAACAGTGACTAAGAGGCCGAGTGTGGTGGCTTATGCCTGTAATCCCAGCGCTTTGGGAGGCCCAGGTAGGAGGATTGCTTGAGGCCAGTAGTTCAAGCCCAGCCTGAGCAACATAGTAAGAACTCATCTCTAAAAAAAAAATAAGTTAGCTAGGCATGGTGACACATGCCTGTAGTCCCAGCTACTCAGAGGCTGAGGCAAGAGGATTGCATGAGCCCAGCAGTTTGAGACTGCAGTGAGCTATAATCGTGCCACTGTACTCCAGTTCAGGTGACAGAGTGAGATCCTGTCTTAAAAAAAAAAAAAGGGAAAGAAAAAGAAAAGCGGCGAATAAGCTAAAATAAGGCCAATAATAATAATAACAGTGATGTCAACAATCCAGTCTCTCCTCAGAAGAGGAAACTTGAACTCATGCAGAGGGCCCCAGGGGAAGCACCCACAGAAGGTGACCACAGGCAGAGACTGCAGCTGGGTGGCTACCCAAGCCAAGGAGACAGGCTTCAGGAGAAACCCACGCCTTTCTGAGACCTTGGTCTTAGACTTGCAACCTCCAAAGCTGTGAGAAAGTAACTTTCTGTTGTCTCAGCCGCCCAGCCTTGGGGTTTTGTTATGGCCGCCCTGGCAGACGGACACACGCGGTGAGGCTGCTTGACAAAGTCTGCAGCCAGCGCCCACAAACTTCCTTCTGCTGGCGTCTAAGGACTAGGGACCCCATCGCACTGTGGTGGAGGGGCTGAGACTCCACTTCTTTCTTCCCTTCTTTTTATTTTTTGTAGGAATGGGGTCTCATTATGTTGTCCCAGCTCATCTAGAACTCCTGGCCTCAAGTCATCCTCCCACCTTGGCCTGGGATGACAAGTGTGAGCCACCGTGCCCAGCCAAGCCTCAGCACATCTAACTGGCTCCCAGGACATGTGGACACTGCGATTGACTCTGCCTCCAAAGTCCAGGCTCTGGCCTCAGCCCAGGCCTGAGTTCACCACAGAAGAGAGGGTCCCCTAGGTAAGAGGGACAGGTAAACTGAGACACAACAGGGAATAGTGGGAGACCAGTGGGGACTCTGGGGAGCTGCCTCTGGCAGAGGGTGGAGAGAGTGAGGAGGGACGGGGAGTCCATGAATTGCTGTGTCAGTTATAATCTGTCATCTCCTGGGTGCCTGCTGTGTGCCTGGCACCGTGTGGGACAGTGAGCCACAGTCTCTTATGGGTCCATGCTTAATCCTAGCAGGAGAGAGCACTCAGGTCCTCAACAAAAAGAGCACAAAACATCACATGCACACAACACACATATTACTAGAACTTTGAATAGGCTAACTTGATAGCCAACCATCATTGGTATTAAACAATTACAGGTAAATGTCAATTTACAACACTGGTGTGATGTTCTTTAAGAAATAATATGTGGTCAGGCATGGTGGCTCACGTCTGTACTCCCAGCACTTTGGGAGGTTGAGGCAGAAAGATTTCTTGAGGCCAGGTGTTCAAGACCAGCCTGGGTAACATAGCATGATCTTGTCTCTACAAAAATTTTAAAAATCAACTGGGCACAGTGGCATGCACCTGTAGTCCCAACCACATGGGAGGCTGAGGCAGGAGGATCTCTGGAGCCCAGGAGTTGGAGGCTACAGTGAGTTATAATTACACCAATGCACTGTAGCCTGGGTGACAGAGCAAGGTCCTGTCTCAAAAATAAATAAAAGTAAATAAAAATAAAAATAGTGCATGTTCAATATTCTTTAGTCAAGCATAAGAATGCTTTTCGCACATGGCAGCATGATATTTACAGAAGATGATGGTAAGGTCCTTCTGTTCAAACATATAAGATAGATAAAAAGCAATGAAATAAATTATCAGTATCAGCCTGGGCATGGTGGCTCATGCCTATAAGCCCAGCACTTTGGGAGGTTGAGCCAGGAGGATTGCTTGAACCCAGGACCAGCCTGGACAGCACAGTGAGACACTGTCTCTACAAAAAAATTTTTTAAAGTATCTGGTTATGGTGGTGCATGCCTGTAGTTCCAGCTACTCAGGAGACTGAGGTGGGAAGATTGCCTGAGCCCAGGAGTTTGAGGCTACTGTAAGCTGTGATTGTACCATTGCATTCCCAACAGGGTAACAGAGGGAAACCCTCTCTCTAAAAAACAAACAACAAACAAATAAACAAAAACCCCACTCCCCTCCCCAGCCAACTGCTGCTGGCTTCACCTCTTCAGCTTGAATCTCTGGAGTGCCTTTGCTTCTGGATAAAACCCAAGCATTGCAGGGAAGGGTTACCACTTACACACTGTCAGGACATTTCCATTTCCAGGTTTGGTGTGGCTGGAAGAGGCAGAGGTTCCAATGTCCCCCAAGGGAGTCTGGAGGAGAGCCCTGAAGAGGACAGGACTGTGCAGAAGTCCCCTGTCCCAGAGGCCCCACCCAGTCATGGCCAGCGCTCCCCTGTCATGATGGACAGAGCACGTACCTGAGGCACCTGGTCTATGCGAAGCTGCTGGGGCAGCTTCAGGCTCAGCATCCTGGAGCCAGGCTGGCCAGGCCGCTGGGTGGCGGCCCCTTCCCCTCGCCAAGCCTCCATCAAAGCCTCGACATGGCCAGGGTGTCTCTGGCCAGCCGGTGCCCGGACTGCCGCCCTGGAACAGGAGAGCAGAAAGAATTCTAGTCAGGCTCAACCCAACTCCAGTGGATCAGGACGGCTTGTGCAACTGCTGAACACATGCTTGTTAGTGGTGGCAAAAGATCAAGCACCTTAAAAGCAGCAAAAACAATCAGACTGCCAGCCTGGGCAACATAGCAAGACCCCATCTCTACAAAAAGTAAAATAAAATAAAATAAAATAAAAACTAGCCAGGTGTGATGGCTAGTAGCCTGTAGTCTCAGCTACTCAGGAGGCTGAGGCAGGAGGACTGCTTAAGCCCAGAAGACTGAGGCTGCAGTGAGCTATGATCATACATTCCAGCCTAGGCCACAAAGCAAGACCCCAACTCTAAAAACAAAACTGTCAATTGCTAAGTCACTCACTGCGAGTGCTGGAGGGAGATAATTCAATCATGATAAAGGTGACTGCTATGGTCTGAATGTTTGTGTCTCCCCAAAAGCTGTATGTTGATCCTAACCAACAATGGGGTGTTAAGGACGGGGGTCTTCAGGAGGGATGAGGTCTTGAGGGAATGGGATGAGTGCCCTCACAAGAAAGGCCCCAGAGAACTTGTTGTTCCTCCCACCACGTGAGGACACGGCGAGTTGATGCTGTCTGTGAAGAAGAAGCCCTCACCAGACACTGCTGGCACCTTGACCTTGGACTTCTCAGCCTCCAAAACTGAGCAATACATTTCTGTTGTTTATAAATGATCCAGTCTAGGGTATTTTGTTAGAGCAGCCCAGATCCAAGGTCCAACAATTAGGTTCACAAACCATCCTAGAAAAAGTGCTTCATCCCTCACTGCTGAATATCACTATGGTCACCTTCAAAGTCTTCCCCATTTGAAGCCATGCCCTGACGCCAGTGCCCAGTCTACCTGACAAAGCAATTTTAGAACTCTTTTTCTGGAATGGCCATCAGAGCTGCTGTCGTTGTTTGTTGAGGTATGACTAGTTCGTGAACTTGCCACCGTGTGCTTACGTTGGCAGCCCTGTACACATAACTGTCTTGGAACACCCTCTCTGCTCACCTACTCTGACCCCCAGTGACTTT
Source organism: Carlito syrichta (assembly GCF_000164805.1). Taxonomy (NCBI): domain Eukaryota; kingdom Metazoa; phylum Chordata; class Mammalia; order Primates; family Tarsiidae; genus Carlito; species Carlito syrichta. The sequence continues at coordinate 1,148,182 of NW_007258354.1, forward strand.
TTTCTTTACCTGAAGATAAAGGAAATAGTGAAAGGAAGACAGTTGATGACATTCAGGGCATCAAGGGTCGTGTGATGACAGCTCTAATGACCATTCCAGAAAAAGAGTTCCAAAATTGCTTTGATGGGTGGACTAGGCAGTGGTGTCAGTGCACAGCTTCCCAAGGAGAGTACTTCAAAGTGGCCATAGTGATATTCAGCCATGAGAGATAGAGCACTTTTTCTGGGATGGTTTGCAAACTTATTAATAATTGTCGGAGCCGGGCTCGGTGGCTCAGCCTGTAATCCCGTACCTTTGGGAGGCTGAGGTGAGTGGATTGCTTGAGCCCGCGGGTTCGAGACCCGCCTGGGCAGCGAAACCTCATCTCTACAGTAAATCAAAAAATCAGCGGGGAGTGGTAGCGCATGCCTGTAATCACGCCTACTCGGAAGGCTGAGGCGGAAGGATCGCCGGAGCCCAGCAGGTCGAGGCTGCGGTGGCCGGGAGCGGCCACTGCACTCCAGTCTGGGCGACAGAGTGAGACTCCAACTCCAAAAATAATAAGAAGAAGAAGAATTGTCGGACCCCATAGACTAAGACAGCGATCATAAAACTGCTGAGCTGGAAAGGTCCCCAGTGGTCACCCAGGCCCTCTTGTTACACATAAAGGCAGGACGGGGGGCTGCAATGTCCCCAAGGCTGTGCAGCTGGGGAGAGCTGGGTCACCCACCCTCTGCTCCACCACAGGCCACCCTGGGCAGACAGTGGGACCTCAGGTCTGTGTCCACAGAGTGGGCGGAAGAGGACAGGGAGCAGTGCTGCAGATCATGGAAGCGACTCTTCCAGGAAGCCAGCAGAGCCTGTGTGCCCTGAGACACAGAGAAGAAGCAAGCCAAGGAAATATATCCAGGGTGCTTATTAGAGACAGAGCACCCCAGAGTGAGTGATGAGGCTGCTTGAACACGGGATCAAGACTGTGGACCACGTGCGTGCCAGGGAAACCCAGCGCCTCGGGACAGGTCCAAGGAACAGAAAACCACAAGCTGGGTTTTGCAAAGATGGGCAGCGCTGGGGATTTACCGTCCTAAATGTCCTCCTCCCTCCAGGGTGACCTGGTCAAGGTCTGCCTCCTCCTTGGAGCCCTCCTTACAGACTCCATCGACCAGAGAGGGCCTCCCTGCCTCTGAAGGCTGGAGATCTTGCTTTCCCTCCCGTGTGGCACCAACATTCTGCCTGTAGTCAAAACTGACTCTGGGGCCCATCCACCCCGTAGGGAAGGGTCTCCTGGGACTGGCTGGGAAGTCAGGTGCATGCCTGCCCCTCCTGTGAACGTCAAGGGGGTTGTTTTGTTTTTTCTATTTACTTTTCCTTCTTATTATACTTGTTTATGTTGTATATGTCACTATCTGGAACTATGTAGCAAAACACAATCTGTTTCTGTTTCCTCGACCTAAATACGCTTCTTTCCTAAGAACACTGATGGAAGCGTTATTCACAGGAGTCAAAAGGTGAACAGCCCAAGTGTCCACCAACAGATGAAGGAAAGACATAGCGTGGTCCATCCATGCAAGGGAATACTAATCAGCCATGGAAAGGAAGGAAGTTCTGATGTGTGCTACGAGGAAGGACCTTAGGAGACGGTAGGTGAAGAGAAGTGACCCAGTTACCGGAGGACAAACACCATATGAGTCCCCTACACAAAGTTCCCAGAGCAGCCCAATTCAGAGACAGAAAAGAGGCTGCCAGGGAGTGGGGAGAGGGAGGAGATTTAGTGTTTAATGGTGCAGGGTTTCTGTTTGGGAAGATGACAACATTCTGGAGACGGTTGGTGGTGATGGCCACACAGCAATTTGAATGTACTTGATGCCACTGTGTACTTGACACATTTAAAAATGGTTAAAAGGGTAAATTTTATGTGACGCCTATTTTCTTGCTTTTTTTTTTTTTTTTGAGTTGGAGTCTCACTCTGTCATACAGGCTGAAGTGCAGTGGTGTGATCATAGTTCACTGCAGCCTTGACCTCCAGGGATGTGAAACCGGCCTGGGCAACATGGCAAGACCTTATCTCTACAATAAAATTTTAAAAATTAGTCAGGCATGGTGGCACGCGCCTATGGTCCAAGCCACTTGGGAGGATGAGGTGGGAGGATCACCTGAACCCAGGAGGGCGAAGCTGCGGTGAGCTGTGATCCCGCCACTGCACCCCAGTCTAGGTGACAGAGTGAGACTCCAATTTCTAAATAGATAGATAGATAGATAGATAAAAAGAGACCCCAGAGCACTCTTCTGTCATGAGAGGACATAGCAAGAGACACAGCTTCCATGAAGCAAAAGTGGCCCCCAACAGACACTGCCTCTGCTGGAACCTTAATCCTGGGCTTACAGCCTCCAGAGCTTTGAGCTCTGCTTTTATGAATCATTTCTAGGCATTTGGTTGTAACAGCCTGACAGACCAAGACCCCAGGGATCATTTGGGGAAAGTCGTGGTTGCAATGGTGGCCAGGAGAAAGACAGAGGTCACTTCTGTCCCTGCCTTAACCAGGAGATGCCCACTTTATTCTGAATTATAGTGAAAATATAATCATATAAGTTCCCCCACCTTTGAGAGAGAAAATATAAGAGGCGTATGTTTTCCTTTTAAGAGGTGAGCTGACTTTGATGAAAGAGAACTGAGCCCTTGCACAAAGCACTGGGACTTGGGTTCTCTTTGCTGCCTATGAATGGCCCCTAGCTTGGAAAGGATAAGGTTGCCAAGGACAAATTTCACCTCTTTCCAATTCATCAGCACCACGACCAGCTAATTTTTAAACTTTTTTTGTTGAGATGGGGCCTCGCTATGTTGCCCTGGCTGATCTTGAACTCCGGGCCTCAAGTGATCCTCCTGCCTTGGTCTCCCAAAGTGCTGAGACTATAGGCGAAAGCCATCGTGTCTAGTCTGTGCTGGTTTTTTGTTTTGTTTTGTTTTTTGTTTGGTTGGTTGGTTTTTAAAGACAAGGTCTTGCTGTGTTGTCCAGGTTGGAGTGCAGTGGTGCTATCATAGTGCACTATAGCCTAGAACTCCTGGGCTCAAACAATCCTCCTACCTTAGCCTCCCGAGTAGCTGGGACTACAGGCACGTACGGCTATGTAAGATTGTATTTAAGAGAGGGCTCCAAAACTTTAAAATGTGTTTTAGAATAGCTTTTTAAAAATCAAAACAAAAAGAAGGTGTGTGTTATGCTATACTCTCCAGGACATGCTGAGTTCTCTGGAAATAGCCTTATAAACAAAAGGCAAATCAACAATAAAGCCACCATCAGGAATTTTCAAGCAAAGACTCAGATTCAAGACCAAGCAAAATTAGTGAAAGTTGAAGCTTGCACTTCGTTACCTCTTTCCTCCCAGGCCAGGGGTAATCATAAAATTCCCTCCCCTCAGAGAGCTTCAGCCTACACTCTGTGAGTCCCAGGTCTTGAAGGACACAGTTGACAAGTCTTATAAGTACAGAATATGTTTGCAGATAAGCCAGTGGACAATTTTTCCAACTAGAGAGCATCAAAACTTTGTAACCTTTTTTTTTTTTGAGTTGGGGGGTCTCACTCTGTCACGCAGGCTGAAGCGCAGTGACATGATCACGGCATGATCATTGCAGCCTCTACCTCCTGGGCTCAAGCCACCATGCCCAGCTAAAGTCTTTGTGTTTTTTGTAGAGATGAAATCTCACTATGTTGCCCAGGCTGGTCTCGAATTCCTGGGCTCAAGCGATCCTCCCACCTCAGCCTCCCAAAGTGTTGGGATTACAGGCATGCGCCATCATGCCTGGCCAAACTTTATAACTTCTAGAAATGCAAATGAACTCATAAATAGTCTCTTTACAGTATTAGTTTGCTGATTTAATTAGGCGTACATATTTAGAACCCCTAACTATATTCAATATATTAATTTACAAATATTTTCTCCACTCATATTTCATAGAGATAACTATATATATATATTTGAGTTGGAATCTCACTCTGTCACCCAGACTGGAGTGCAGTGGCACAATCATGACCACCACAGCCTCAACCTGCTGGGCTCAGGCAATCCTCCTGCCTCGGCCTCCCAAAGTGCTGGGATGAGTCACTGCACGCAGCCAAGGTAAGAATATTCAAACTGTCCCTACACATCCTCAATAACAGCATCTTCATAACTCCAGCCACTCTTGGGAGGCATCTCATACAGTTTAAAAGAACACTCTCAGCTCCATCAAAGCTGTTTGCAATCTGTACTTTATGAAGTCATGTTTAATGCTAACTGCTGAAAAATACATCCAAAGTCAAAAGTCTTTATTTGTATTATTACTGCTGTTTACAATTTGCTTTCAAATACTTCACATAGATAATATGATGTGAAAATGTTAGTTTTAACCCATACTCCTGGGGTGTGGTTAGCTAGCATTTGAAAGATGAACCAGGTAGGTGCAATGGCTCATGCCTGTAATCACAGAACTTTGGGTCAGAAGTTCAAGACCAGCCTGAGCAACACAGTGAGACCCTGTCTTTAAAAAAAAAACAAAAAACTTAGTTGGGTGTGGTGGCGCCTGTAGTCCCAGTTATTTGGGAGGCTGAGGAGGGAGGATCACTTGAGCCCAGGAGATGGAGTCTAGGGTGAGATATGATTGCACCACTGCTCTCCAGACTGGGTGATCAAGCAAGAGCTTGTTTCAAAAACAAGCTTGTTTCAAAAACAAGCAAGAGCTTGTTTCAAAGAGACAGAGAGAGACAGAGAGCAACAGAGACAGAGAGAGAAGAGAGAACCATAAACTCATACACTCCGGAAAGTTCAGCTCTGGTTCAGTTTGGGTAATTTCTGATCACCACCAGAAGGTTTGCTACTCAGCCCAGGGAGAAACGAGCAGAACGAGAGACAGTGTATGAGAAGAGCTCTGAGCTGCCCTCCTCTTGTGCAAGGGAAGAAGACAGCCACAGACCGCTGCCAGATCTCAGATGAGCCCTCAGGGAGGACTCAGTGGCCAGACCCCCCAGAAGCTCAGCTGCCGCATGCCCCGAGACAACTGTGGCACCAGCCCCTTGTCGACTTGCAGGCAGTGGTCGCAAGTCCCAGGAAGGGCAGTGGCAGAGGCTGCCGGTCTCTGTGCTGCCGCCTCGTGCTACTTCTGAAATGAAATGCATCAGACTCAGCCCTGGCCTCTCACCGGGCAGGGCCGCCTGGTGCTGAGACTGGGGGCTCCTGGCTTTCACGTGCCTCCCATCCTGAGCCTGAGACTGCATTCCAGCAGATTCCAGCCACCTCCAGCGGGAGTGTTTGCATGCAGTAAGTCAGGAAAATGCTGCCCATTTGACCATGAGGCACCACTGATGAGAAACGAATGCGAATTCCAGAACTTATGAAGTGTGGCACAAAAGAGTCCAGGCACAAGAGAACTGCCTGAGTCCAGGAGTTCAAGACCGGCCTGGGCAAAAAAGGGAGACCTTGTCTCTGTTTATTCTTATTTTAAAAATATTTAAAGACATAACCAAAAAAAGTACATGTTGAAACTGATTTATGAAATACAGTCATGGTGAATGAGCGATTTTCTTAGGTCTGTTTGCAATGATGACCCTCCCCTGACTCAGCGCTCTGCTCTTCAAAGTGTCTTTAAAGGTCCCTTTGCCACAAAACCAGTACTTGCAACGGAAGGCTATATTCCTGGGAATAAATCTCAATCTCTGCTACCTTTTTGGCCCCCCCTCTCTCTCCCCCTCCCTCCTTCTTTCCCTCCTTCCCTCCCTCTGTCTCTCTCGGTCTCTCTCTCTCTCTGTCTTTCTCCTCTCCCTCCTTTCCTCCCTCCATCTCTCTCTCTCTGTCTCCCCGCCTCCCCCACCTCTCTCTCAATTATGTCTGTCCATGCAGTGTTTTCCACACTGCAGGTCACATCCTGCCAACAGGTCACAATGTCAACCTAGTAAGTCACAAACAGAGCTTAGAAATGGACTAGTGTGGACAATAATGGAACAGAAAATACCAGTGTGTTGCCCAGGGTAAAGGCAAGTCCTACTCTGTGGCACATGTTATATATGTTATGTTACACGTGACTGTATCGTGCACTGGGTTATGACCAAAGGCATTTCTTACTGAAAGCTACAGCCAACAAGGTTTGGAAAAGTGCATGAACGTCTCGGACCATGGATTGTTTTTACCTGGAGTCGCGGGTGCCACGGGATGAGGCCGTCGGTACCGACGGAGGGATGTCTGCACAGGAAGTCCCTCCTGACACTCCTCTGTGTGTCCAACAAGCACCTGGACCGCCGGGGCTGGGAGTATGTTCTGGGGAGGTGTGACATGGGGGAGGCCCACCAGGTGGGGATTAGGGCACCAAGGTTGTGTCTTCCCTCTGCTGTCTCCTTGAACTGGGCTGGACCAATTCCACCTGACTTTCACTTTTGTCTCTACGAAATGAGGATAGTAATCCCTATCCACCCAAGGCTGTAAGAAGCTAAAAGGAGGTCATGTGTGAGCACACTTTATTAACTCGAAAATGCAGAATCAACGCCAGTGATATTCACCAGCACTCTGTCTAAAGTGGCTGCCATTGGTACCAAGAACACATTCGGGGCCTGGCCTTCAGTGGCAACAACTCCTAGGGTGGGTGTTTGCTTGTTTTTAGAGACAGGATCTCACTCTGTCACCCATGCTGTAGTGCAGTGGTGGGCAATTATAGGTCACTGCAGCCTCCAACTCCTGGGCTCAAGCGATCCTCCTGTGTCAGCCTCTCGAGTGGCTGGGACTACAGATGTGCACTACCATACCTGGCTAATTTTTTTTTTTGTAGAGATGGAGTTTTGCTATGTTCCCCAGGTTGGTCTTGAACTCTTGGTCTGAAGTGATCCTTCTGCCTCAGCCTCCCAAAGTGATGGGCTCACAGGCGTAAGCCACCATGTCTGGCTGGGATTTTTTTTTAAAAGGAGGTAAAGCATACTTGCATAACTTACCATCTTTATGATTTTTAAGTGTGCAGTTAAATGGTTGTATATATATTTATATTCTTGGGAGTGTAAATTAATACAGCCTCTGTGGAAAAGGGTATGGAGATTCCTCAAAGCACAAAAAGTAGATCTACCATTTGATCCAGCAATCCCCCTACTAGGTAAGAATCTACCCTAAGGAACACAGGTTGTTCTATAACAAAGACACCTCCACCCGCATGTCATCGCATCACAACTCACAATTGCAGAGAACTGGAATCAACCTAAATGCCCATCGACCAATCAGTGGATAATGAAAATGTGGACACCATGGAATACTATGCAGCCATAAATAAGAGTGAAGTTGTGTCCTCTGCAGCCACATGGATGCAGCTGGAGATCGTCACCCCCAGCGAACTGACTCAGAAACAGAAAACCAAACACCACATTTCACCGCATTCTCACTCATTTGTAGGAGCTAAAGCATCGCAAAGATAGAAATTACAGATGCTGGGGACACCCATGGGGAGAGGGGGCTAGGGTTCAGAAATCACCTACGGGGCACGATGTTCACTATCTGGGGAACAGGCTGCCTGAGCCCCAGACCCCACCGCCACACAGCATGTCCCTTGTAACAGATACACAAGTGTACCGCCTGAATCTACAATTTTTTTAAAAAAAGAAAACTCAGGCAAGTAATAAGATAAAATAAATAAGATGTATTTATATTCTTTATTTTTCCCTTCGACCCTCCCCCCTTCCCTTCCTGGCCTGTGACCACCGATCTACTCTGTGTCTTCAAGACTGGCAGTTTTTTACCTGAGGTCCATGGAAATCCAAGGATGAGCCTCAGAAAGATCATCGACTTACAGGCAAAATTATGCATGTGTGTGTGCATGTGTGCCACATGTGCATGTGTGTGCCTCGTGTGTCATGTGTTCGTGTGTGTGTGCACATGTGTACATGTCATGTGTGCACACGTTCCCACGTGTGTGCACTGTCGTGTGTTTGCCATGAGTGTGTACATGTGTGCACACGTTTGTGCCATGCCATGTGTGCCTGTATGTGCCATGTATGCACACCTATGCTGTGTGTGCATGTGTGTGCTGTACACCGGCATGTACCATGTGTGCACACGTGTATTATGAGTGCCACACACGTGTTTGTGTGCACATGTATGCCATGAGTGCATGTGTGTGAATGAATGTGTTGCTGTGTATGCATGTGTGTGCGCATGTGTGTGCCACTGGAGACAGGGGCATGACTTTCAACAAATTTTTGGTGATGTCTGCAAGTCCAGAAGGGCCCAGAACTGCCCACCTCACACAGTGCCTGGCAAACAGGAGGGAAGTCACATCCCCAGGGTGACTTGGCGTCCCGACGGAGTCCCCGGCAGGGCAGGAGTCATTGGCTCAGCTCCCAGGGGTGGAAAACAGCCATGGCAGCAGTCGGTGAATGAAGGGAATGCCCTCCACAAACCTGTTCCTGCCCCACCCTGGAAACGGCCCTTAGGGAGATGGGGAGAGGTGTCCCAGAGAGGTGCAGTCAAGGGGCGGCTCTACAGGTTGAGGGCCCTGCCCTCCCGTTGGGCAAAGTCCAACCCAAAGCGCCCAGCCCTGCCAAGACAGTGGACCTGGTTCTCCCCTGCCAGTGCTTTCCTGGGCCAAGAGCAGGGGACAGAGAGGAAGGCTGTGGGGACCTGGCAAGACAGAGGGAGGCTGCTGGCCGCTGTCACTGGGGGTCGCCCAGGATGAGCACACGCTGGGATCAAGGCCATGCAAACCATCCCCACGACTCTGTGGGAGTCTCTCCTGGACAGCTGGGGGTCAGACCTGTCCCAAAGCCCCCAGTACCCTCCAGATGGCCACTTCCCTGGCAGCCTTCCAGGCCCGCAGGTGCCCAGGTGGATTGAGGGGGGTAGGTAGGGTTAGGGTCAGCTTACAGAGGAGACGGTGTAGGGTGGAACATAAGACCAAAATGCACCTGTGGGCCTGGGCATGGAGAGGGCACTGCTGTCAGAGGGGTCAGCTTGAGCAAGGTCAAGCTGAGGGCTGTGTCAGGAGCTGCTGTCACCCTGTGGGGCTTCAGCAGAGAGGCAGGGGTGTGTCTGCTGCTACTTGGGCAGAGCTTGGGTGTGCTCATGGGGAAGAAGGAGCCCTGGCTGCCTGGGGGGGCTGAGATGGAAGCCCTGCCAGAGGGGAGGAGTTTTGGGTAGATTTTCCTTCTCAAACCCACTTTCCTGAGGAAGGCTGCTGCTGCAGGGGGAGGGGGAGTTGGGGTGGCTACCCTGCTTGGCTGCCCTCATCTCTCCCTTCCTGCTCATGGGCTGCACCCTGTCTGCACACAGTCTTACCAGTCACACCCAGGCCTTCTTTCTGCTCTTGGGGGTGGGGCTAGCAGGCCTGGCCCCACCCTGGGCACTCCCCGCTTCCAGGCCTCTAAGTGAGAAGGGCTGTCTCCGTGGGAGAAGCTGCAAGAGGGTGCAGAGCCACAGTCCTGCCTCCCCTCCTGGCCTCTGAAGCCTGAGGAGTCTGCGACCCTAGCTTCTTGGGGGCATTCTTGGGGCAGCTCCCCCCTGCAGCCCCGGGGACTCCCCTCAGCCTCCGAGGGGCCGGCGTCTCTCGCCCAACACTGTCTGTCTTCAACTCTCCTCTCTCTAACACCGTTCTTGCCGGATGCCTGCTCTCCCCACTGCAGCCACTGCCACTGGAGGTGTGCCAAGTCTCTGGCCCTCGCCACACGCCCCCTCCTGTCACCAAAGGCACCTACAGTGTCTTCCTGGGAGCCTGGGACCCAGCACGTGTCCCCTCAACACAGTCGGCAACTCCCAGGAGCATGGAGGCTCTGCAGGCCAGGAAGATGCAGACTTCTCAGCTAGACCTGGTGTCTCTGGAGCTCAGGTGCTGTGAAGATGACCCGAAAGGGAATCGGCCCACAAGCAGAGACAGGAGGCACTGAGGAGAGAGAGGGAGAGACAGCTGCCCACAAGCGGGCAGAAACAGTAAGAAGGAGGCGCTGTGGGGCAAAAAGGTGCAGAAAGCAGAGATTCGCGGCATCTGACGGGTTGTTTAAAATAACCAGCACATGGGCGCAGTGGTCCACTCCTGTAATCCCAGCACTTTGGGAGGCTGAGACAGGAGGATCACTGGAGCCCAAAAGTACAACACCAGCCTGGGTAACCTCATCTTTACAAAAAAAATCAAAAAATTAGCCAGGCATGGCGGCACGCACCTGTAGCCCCAGCTACTTAGGAGGCTGGGGTGGGAGGATCACTTGAGCCCAGGAAGTCGAGGCTGAGTGGGCTGTGATCATGTCACTGCATTCTAGCCTGGGCAACGAGTGAGACCTCGACTCAAAAATAAAACGAGGGGGAGGGGACACAACATCAATAAGGGTGCCTGATCTCAAACCAGGCAAATTGGGGACCAAAGGGAGGACCAAGCTACCTGTGCGAAGATCACTTGTATACCTAACCTTGAATTGTACCCCACATCTTTAAAATAAATAAATAAAATAAATAAATAAATAAAATAATCAGCATGACACTGTAATGGTGGGTGCAATGACATTAAGCATTTTGTCAAAGCCCACAGAATGCACAACAAAGTGTAAACCCTGGTAGGTTAATAATAATAAAACCCCTACAATGATACATAATAAACAACAATAAAGCTACTCTCACAGTTCATACTAATGTGCCCACCCACACTCATGAAGTTGTTAGAAACAGGAGGAGTGGATGGAAACTCTCTGTACCTTCTGCACAATTTTTCTGTAAACCTATAACTGCTCCAAAATATAAATTCTATTCAGAAAAAAAATGGGGCCAACATTACCAACATTAAAAACTCAAGACACCTCACATGAAAACCCTCTGGACCAAGATGAAGCTCCATGCCCTGGGCTGAAAAATATTTGCCAACTCCATGCCTGACAAAGGCCTAATATCAAGAATCTACAAGGAACTCAAACATGCTGAAAAGAAAAAAACAAACAGCCCCATTACAAAGTGGGCTAAAGATATGAAGAGACACTTCTCAAAAGAAGACATACAAACAGCCAAAAACACATGAAAAAATGTTCAGCCTCGCTAGTCTTCAAGGAGATGCAAATTAAAACCACACTGAGATACCACCTAACTCCAGTCAGAATGGCCATCATCAATAACTCAAAAAACAACAGATGCTGGAGAGGATGTGGCGAAAAGGGAATACTTCTACACTGCTGATGGAAGTGTAAACTAGCACAGCCTCTGTGGAAATCAGTGTGGCGATCCCTAAAAGTTCTAAAAATTGACCTTTCATATGACTCCACAATACCCCTACTGGGAATATACCCGGAAGAACTCAGGTCACTTTATAAAAAAGATACCTGCACACGTATGTTTATCACAGCATTGTTCACAATAGCAAGAACATGGAACCAACCATGCTGCCCATCAAAAGAGGACCGGATAAAAAAATGTGGTACATATATACAATGGAATATTACGCAGTCATAAAGAAGAACAAAATCATGAACTTCGCAGCACCCTGGATAGAATTAGAGTTTATAATACTGAGTGATCTCTCACAGAAACAAAGAGCTGAGTACCACATGTTCTCACTCATAAGTGGACCTTGAACAACTACCAAATTACTGTAGGAAAGGGATTGAAAGTAGCGGGAAACTGCAGAGGGGAGTGGGGGATGGGGAGCTGGGATTGACAGTAGTCAATATCCGCCTGGGTAAGCGGGGGGGGGGGGCACATCTCATCAATAAGGGTACCTGCACAATGAACATTTATATACCCAACCCTGAATTGTATCCCACAATTTCAAAATAAAAATTAAAAGAGAAAAAAAATTGTAAAAAAAAAATGGAGACAATTGAGAAAATATGAACATTGGATACTGTATCCAATGAATACATTCTTAAGGTACAGTATTAGCACTGTGGTTATGTGCTTCATGAACTCCTTTTTTTAAAATTATTTTTTTTGTAGAGATGAGGTCTCACTACGTTGCCCAGGTTGGTCTTGAACTTCTGACCTTAAGTGATCCTCCCACCTCAGCCTCCCAAAGTGCTGAGATTAGAGGCATGAGCCACACGCTCACCTATAGGGCCATTTTCACTTAGAGATGCACACTGAAATCACTGCAGATGAAATGACATGATGCCTTAGACTGGCTTCAACAGAATCTGGCTGGGGCAGGGTATGGGTATGAATGAGAAAGATTGCCCAGGCAGGGGAGTTCATCACACTTCTCTCTCTCTTTATTTTTTTTGAGTTGGAGTCTCACTCTGTCGCCCAGGCTGGAGTGCAGTGGCACACTCATGGCCACTGCAGACTCAACCTGCTGGGCTCAGGTGATCCTTCCACCTCAGCCTTCCAAGTAGCTGGAACTACAGGCATGTGCCACCACACGTGGCTAATTTTATTTATTGTAGAGATGAGGTCTCACCAAGCTGCCCAGGCCGGATACTTATCTCTCAAATGCCCTAATATGTTTTGAAAAGGAGGCAATAATAGTGCCCAAAACACAAAATCCTCTGACATGTAGAATGTCCCGAGTCCCGCTTAGAGGCTGCATGGAGGTAGCTGAAGCAAGATCCTGTGGCAAGAACAACAATGGCTCTGTCCAGACCATCCTAACATGTGGCATGGCCGCTCCACAGTTTTAAAACGGACTCAGCAAGATCAGAATCTCCATCTGAACAAGATGGAACTAAAGATGTAAAGGCAGACGGAAGTGCTTTAAAAACAAGAATGGTGGCTCCTTAGATATAAAAGACCGCAGCTCCTGTAAAGAAGCCAAAAGCCTCGTCAGCGGAAAATCCTGAAAGCTATCACACAAATACATCTCCATTCCCCAGCTAGGGGAGAGTCAGGAAGAGCTTTTCTAGAAAATTTTAGAGAACAACAACAAAAAAAATACTTGTGACATAACACCGCCAACATCCTTTGCTTTGAAGATTCTACTTTAAAAGGGATCAAATGGTGTCTCATCTTTACCTTTCTATTACTAAATTTAGAGTTTTTAGAGTATGTAGATTTTATTATTTTGAGTACTTCATTTTAGTCTTTAATCTGTGAATGTAGACCAGAATGAGAATGTGTATTTTTATAAATCTATATTTACTTGATGTTCTAAAACATTTTTGTATGTAAAATTATTAAATATTCGGGTTTACTGTTTTACTTTTTTTTTTTTTGAGTTGGGGGTCTCACTCTGTTGTCCAGGCTGGAGTATAGTGGCATGATCATGGCTCACTGCAGCCTCCACTTCCTGGGCTCAGGCGAGCCTTCCTTCTCAGTTTCCGGAATAGGTGGGACTACAGGTGTGCACCACCAAACCCAGATAATTTTTTAATCTTTTGTAGAGATGGAGTCTCACCTTGTTGCCTAGGTTGGTCTCAAACTCCTGGGCTCAAGCAATCCTTCCGCCCCTGCCTCCCAAAGTGCTGGGATTACAGGCAGGAGCCATCGCACCTGGCCCCTGCTGTACATTTTTTTTTTTTTTGAGTTGGAGTCTCACTCTGTCACCCAGACTGGAGTGCAGTGGCCGCTCCCAGCCACCGCAGCCTCGCCTGCTGGGCTCCAGCGATTCTTCCGCCTCAGCCTTCCGAGTAGCCGGAATTACAGGCATGTGCTACCACGCCTGGCTGATTTTTGATTAATTGTAGAGATGAGGTCTCGCTGCCCAGGCGGGTCTCGAACCCGCGGGCTCAGGCAATCCACTCACCTCAGCCTCCCAAAGACGAGGGATTACAGGCTGAGCCACCGAGCCTGGCTGCTGTACATTTTTAAACACTTTTTTGTAAAATACAGACATGGAGTCCAGCATGATGTGCCGTCCACAGTGGCAGCTAGTTATCTTCCTCCAGTGTGTAATCAACATCTCCACGCGTGGTCAGATGGGCAAGTGGGCACCAGGTACTTCTCTGGATGCACATCAGAGATGCACCCTCCCCCCACCCCCAGACAGCACAGTCGGAGTTGGGAGCCCTGAGGTTCTGCAGGGCTGGAGCCAGGGCGCCCAACGCCGGCGACCTGGGATCTTGCTCTCCCCGCTCCCCCACCCCCCAGCTGGCAGGTAGGTTCCCCCACCAAGGTTGGGAAGAGGACTGCAGACCCTGACTGCCAGTGCTCCCTGTGCCCCCACAGCGAAGCCTCAGGCCAATGGGGAAGGCACAGTCCTAGCTCCACCCCCTCTCAAGCTTCTAATCGGATCAGAAACTTCTGGTCTGAGATAAAACTGTCAGCCTGAGGGAGCGAGCCCAGACCACAGAGGATGGAAAGGGGGAGATCCAGAGGAGACATGGGCAAGGCTGAGCACTTTCCACAGCCAGGGGTGGCAGGCTGGGGGCCTGGAGACAGCCAGGCAGCCCCTGAGGTCACAACCAAGACCCCCAGACTGAAGCTTCAGCTCAAACTACAGAGGCTCTGTCCTCCATTCCCCACGGGGTGAAGCTGCTCCACGGGCACTGGGCTCACCACCCTGAAAATATCCAGGGTTAGGGTGCAGATGGGGGCCTGAAAACCACTCTGGCAATAATTCCCAAGCCCAGCTGTGTGCCCAAACACCCCAGGGCAGGGATCCCCAGCCCCGCTTCCCATCACCAGTATTACCACCTGAACTCTGCCTGTCAGATCAGTGGCGGCATTAGCAAGCTCCTTGTGAGACTCCCACGCCTGATGACCTGCGGTGGAGCCAAGGCAGTGATGCTAGCACTGGGGCGCGGCTGCAAATACGGATTCACATTAGCAGGGAGGTTTGACTGCACAGAGACCATCGTAAATCAGTTGCTTGCAGACTCATATCGAAATAATAATTTCATAATTTTCTAATAATTATTTCATGATGTATTACAACCTAATCATAATGGAAATAAAATGTGCAATAAATGTTATGCACTAGAATCATCCCCAAACCATTCTCCCCACCACAGTCCATGGAAAAACTGGCTTCCATGAAATTGGTCCCTGATGCCAAAACGGTTGGGGACCGCTGCCCTTGGGGCTTGCCAAAACCCAGAGCCACATAGAAGGTATCTCAGGCTTCCGGCATCAGAGTCCCAGGGGTGCAGCTGGGGAAGACCCTGTTAGCCTAGCTCCCTGGTGGGTTCCCTGCACAGCCAGTGGGAACAACTGCCTGGCGTCTGAGCCAGCTCACTTCTCACAGCCTGGATGCCCTGGAGACGGGACACTCACAACCGAAGTGAGTGTGAGGACAGGCACTGGGGCCAGCGCAGGGTCCCTTGTCCACAGTCCCTCTATCATCTTCCGAGGCTTCAGTCACCCGAGATCAACGGTGGCCCAAAAATAGGTGAACTCAGTACAATAAAATATTTTATTTTTCCCTCTTCTTTTCTTTCTTCCTTCCTTCCTTCTTTTTTTTTTGAGACAAGGTCTTGCTATATAGCCCAGGCTGGAGTCCAGAGGCATGATCAACCTGCACCCTCAACCTCTTGGGCACAAGTGATCAATTCTCACCTCAGTCTCCCAAGTAGGTGGGACTACAGGTGTGCGCCACTGTACCTGGCTAATTTAAAACATTTTGTAGAGTTCAAGACCCGCCTGGGCAACTTGCGAGACCTCATCTCTACAATAAAATCAAAATGAGCCAGGCGTGGTAGTGAGCGCCTGTAGTTCCAGCTACCTGGAAGGCTGAGGCAGAAGAATCACCGGAGCCCAGCAGGTCGAGACTGCGGTGGCTGGGAGCGGCCACTGCACTCCAGTCTGGGTGACAGAGTGAGACTCCAGCTCAAAAAAAAAATTTAAAAATTTTTTAAAAAGCAAACATTTTGTAGAGATGGGGTCTCACTGTGTTGCCCAGGCTGGTCTTAAACCCCTGGACTCAACCGATCTTCTTCCCTTGACCTCTCTAGGTGCTGGGATTACAGGCGTGAGCCACTGTGCCTGGCCCAATAAAATACTTTGAGAGATTGAGAGAGACCACGTTCATATAACTTTTATCACAGCATATTGTTATAACTGTTCTATTAGTGATTGTTAATTGCTTCCTGGGATGTGTGTGTAGGGAAAAGTTGTCTAGACAAGGTTCAGGACACTCTGTGGTTCCAGGCATCTCCTGGAGGTCTTGCACGATTTCCTCCAGCCCTGAGCAGGATGGTGCTGAGTTCAGAGAGGCAAGACACCGGCACAGCATGAGGGGGAGGGGTGGGGGGCACAGGGGGCAGGACAAAACACAACGCCCAGGACATTCCAGCCTCAGGTGGCGACCACATGACCGTCCAGGGGACCCCTCGCTCCAACAATCTGCCTTCAGGAGAAGCTTTCCAGGCAATCATCAACTCTGAGCTTCACCCGCCGGGACTGGGGTAAGGCAGGCGAGTGAGCCATTTCATGTAATCATTACCCAAAGAACATACCCCACAGATGAGGAGGGCTGGCCAGGGCAGCCAAGGAGCCAGGGAGGCGTGAGCTGGCGGAGGAAAGGAGGTCACATGGACCCGGGGGTGGGGTGGGGGCATGTTGGCCTGGCCTGACCTTCAGCTGAGACGAAGGACGTTGGGGGTCAGAGAAGGACTCCGGGCCCGATGGGGAAGCTGTCCTACAGCCGATGAGCTCAGATGGCTGGTGCCCCCACCCACATCACACACAGCCCTTCCCACGGGGCACGCATGGCGCCGGGGTCTGCCCGATGGCTTCGAGCCCAATTTTCGGCCTCAGGTGCCTCCACTGTGGAGTGGAGATGACACTACTGTCTTGGGGTCCCCAGCATTGAGCACTCATCTGGTCCAAGCCCCTCGTGGGCATGTGACACCCCCCCCCCCCGCGATTTCACATCTCCCCAGGTGGACCCTTTCATAATCATGTGTCTCGAGCATTAGTAAGGGCCTCGTGTAAGCACTTGGTACACAGTAGGTGTTCACGAAAGAGTGCTGCAGCTATAAGTTTGTCATGACAGAGGACGTACCTCTGCGGCCTGTCCTGGGCTACAAGACACACAGGGCGTTCGCTGTCCTTCCCCCTGGCAAGGACGTTTCCCTGCTCCCCAGTGTCATGAATGACACGTTTCACAAGATTTGGAGGCAATGGTAGAGGCAGAGCCTGGGGGCTGAATTTGGTGTTATTAAACACAGGCCTTTTTTTAAGGGCTCAAAAACCTATGAAGGATGAAAATAAAGGTCCCTCTACCCCCAGGGACACGCAGGAGCCCAGAGAGATGGACAGCCACCCCGCCTCCCCTGGCCTCTCCCAGCTTCCCCTGGCTTCCTCGGCCTCTGCCACCTGCTTGGGACCCCCTGAGGCTCCAGGCTGGCCCTGGGCTCCCGACCCAAGAGGACTCGCTGGAGGATGCCATGTGGCCTCTGCAAGCCAGTGACAGCAGGCAGGGGTGGAAAGAATCCTGCCACAGCTATGGAAGCCTAGGTGGTCCCTTCCTGCCCCCCGAACCCACCACTGTGACCTGCTGTGGAAAATGGTCACTTTTCCACAGCAAGAGACCGGTCAAGGTGAGAGCTCGCACAGAGACAGGGCCCCAGAGTTCTCAGCACAAGAATGTCACACTGGGCTGGCATCCGTGGAAGAGGTGGACATGTGGGCACCGCTGCAGCGCCCGTCCAGAGCCACCCCCTCGGTCCTGAGACTGGAGACTTCATCATTAGAGATTCTTTTCTTTGGGCCTTCAGGGAAGGGCCTGAGGACTATGCTGAACCTTTGGTGAGAGGGGAGGCATGGGATTCACTGAAATGATTGGAACAAGCTTTTCTCTTTCTCACTCCTCAAAGACCCAGACCTTCCTCCCTGAAACGAGTGAATACCCATCCCCCCATTGCTGGCAGCCCTAGTTGCTACAGGCCACATCTGAGCAGGAAGGGAGGAGAGGAGAGCTGAGAGCCCAGCTGTGTGGGACCCAGAAATGGCGTGTGGGGGAGAGAGCACTGGACAAGGAGTCTTATGACTTGGCTCAAGTCGCCGCGAGCGCCCCTGGGAAGCCCGAGGGCTCTGTCCAAGCCGCCTGACCTCCAGGGTCCCCACCTCTGTGGGGTGGCAGTCCTGCTCGCTCCTGCAGAGTCCCTGAGGCCACACCAGCCGCTCAGCGAGCCATGCTGAACACAACCCACACAGTCGGGTGCGCGACACCCTCTCCTCAGCAAAGCAGGAGCCGGCTGACCTCCAGAGGCCGGGCAGCCCTGTCACTCTCAGACCAGCAGGACACTGGGACTAAGCCTCATTTTTTTTACTTTTTAGTTAGACTCTCGCTCTGTTGCCCAGCCTAGAGTGTGGTGGCACGATCACAACTCGCCACAGCCTCTGCCTCCTGGGCTCAGGCAAGCCTCCCACCTCAGTCTCCCAAGTAGCTGAGACTACAGGCATGTGCTACCACGCCCCACTATCTTATTTTTGTAATTTTTTGTAGAGCTGAAGTCTTGCCATGTTGCTCAGGCTGGTCTCGAACTCCTGGGCTGGAGCTATCCTCCCATCTTGGCCTCCCAAAGTGCTGGGATTATAGGTGTGAGCCTCCATGCCAGGCTGGGACCAGGATTCCTTAACAGAACCAGACCCGTCTGAGCAGGACAGGTGTCTTCCCTGGGAAAGTCAAATCTGTGGCCTTGCGACAAGGAGTGTTCCCAGCTTGCCAGGCCTGGTGAGAAGCCCAACCAGCAGCAATGCTTCCCCCTCCCCCATGCACGGTGCTCCCCCCCCAGCACATGATCCTCCATCCTCCCCTCATGGCACTCCCCCTTCCCCCCACAGGGCTCCCTGCTCCCCCGCACAGGGCACTCCCCCCCAGCACTCCCCTTTCTCTGGCATATGGTGCTACACCCGCCCCCACTCACCCTGCTACCCCCAGGGCACCCCCGCCATGGCACTGTCTCCCCACAACACTTTCCCTTTCCCTGCACACAGCACTCCCCTCACCCAGCACCCACAGACCAGCCTGGAGCTCACCACCACAGACGCCTCCTCTCTCTTCAAGCCCTTAAGGCGATCCTGAGGCTGTGAAGCAAAGACCAGATGCCCACAAGGCAAAAAACGATGCTCCCAGAAGAGAAGGCAGGCGGGAATCCGGGGCCCAGAGACAGCAGGTCACAGCATAAGTCCAGGGCTCCCCAGTCTCATCGAGTCACACCCAGAAGTCACCTTCCAGTCTCTGGGCGTCTGGAACTATCTCTGGGACAAAGGTGCCCGATGAACTCAAGCTGACTAGGACGTGTGGGGGGGAACCACAGGGCAGCTGCCTCCCCTTTCAGCTTGGTGGAGCCCATGGGTGAGTAAGTGTCTCACCCCCTCCTCCACCCTTCTCCTTTGTTCCCCACAATTTCTGAAACACACTTAGCTGAATTTAGAGAGGCGGTGTACCCAAACATCCAAGAAATGAACCCCCAACATCCCCTTTCCAGGAACAGAAGCCTTGCCCGGCGCACCAGTCCACGCCTGTGCCCCTTTCACCAAGCAAAGCTGCCAGGCCATGGCACTGGGGAGCCCTGACCTGGCATATGGTATTCCCGCTGTGGGGACCCTCGCAGAGACACAAGGTCCCCTGTGGGCAGGTGAGGGGGTATCTTCACAGCCTCCACCCCGTCACTGGGAGAAGTCCACAGCCACCCCATCCCGCCTGTGCCCGCCCTTCTTGGCTGTTCCCATGTCACCCTGCAGGGACCAACTGCCACTGAGAGTCTGCTGGCCACCTCCCCTCAAGCCACCTGGCCCTGCGGAATGAATGCCACTCAGGGGCCTCTCCTAGGACTTCCTTCCCTCCATCATCCCCCCGCCTTCCAGGCCTGCGGTCTGCTCAGTGCTTCCTCTTTCAAGACATCCTCCCTGTGGCCACCTGGGCTCCTGTCATCTCTGCTCCAGCCACCGAGAGCCTGGAGCACGTCTGTGATCACTGTGCAGGGCCTTTACTGGAAGGATCAGATACACACTGAAGACATTAAAGACCCCAGCCTGGACGGCTCAGGGGTCACAAGAACAAGGCAAGAGCTTGCTGGATAGGGGTCGATGTCCCACGCATCGCACTCTCGAAAGGTGATAACCGAGAAACCACAAGGCAGTGCAAGTCATTGCCAAGTGGGAACACGTGTCTGGGAACTTCTGGTGGACTGACTGGAGGCCAGCACTATTAGAATTGGCAAACACCCGCCCTCCAAAAGGGTCTGGGATCTGAGCTACAAAGCTACGGCCCATCGTTCGGCCATCATTCTCAAGTCTTCGTATTTTTTAAAACTTTTTGTAGAGATGAGGTCTCGCTACGCTGCCCAGGCTGGTCTCAAACTCCTGGCCTCAAGTGCCTCGGCCTCCCAAAGTGCTGAGGTGACAGGTGTGAGCCACCGCACCCGGCTGAGTCTTTGTGTTTTAAAGACTTTTGGTCTTTGAGATTCTTTTCTCAGATCAAATGCCCCTGAACGGTCAGAACCCATGGCCTGGTCTGGCATCTGACCCTGAGGGAGGGGGTCTCTGGCAGGGAAGAGGGGGCTTCCTGGGGAAGGAGGGGGGCTTGGAGATGGCCCAGCTGGCTTCTGACTGGCGGGAAACACCCCTGCTGTGCTGGCAGAAGGAGGGGAGAGATGTGCAGGGCCAATGGTGGAGGCAGGAGCTGAGACCCTGGGGCTTGTGTGGAGTCAGGAAGGCAGGCGGGGCGTGTCCTTTGTCACAAGAGTGGGTGCCCCGACACGGTGGATGGCACAGCACCCACGCAGCCTCACGGCCGCACCCGAGCCCCAGAGGGCATTGGCTGGAGTCAGGTTATTCTAGGAAGCAAAGCAGGACCCACCTCCTCGTAGACTCTCCCCCAGCCTCCCGGTTCTGACCGCTGCCCCACCCCGCCCCGAGCACACACACACTCCCTTGTGTCCCCTAGGCTGCTCTCGCTGCTTCCGCCACAAGGCACCTCCTCATTCTCCGTTCTTCAGAACCCAGGTCCCTCTTCCAGGAAGTTCTCCAGGGGAGTTTGCTTACTTAACCACGCAGGCTGTGACTTTCTAGAGCCACCCTGGGATCAATGGTTTACAGTCCCTCATAGGCTGCCCCTGTCCGAGGGGCCTCGGTGGTCTCAACTGTGCCTGTGGGACTTTAATGTGTGCAGGTGGCTGAGTGACAGCACTGGCAACACCCCATAAGAAGACGTTATGCTTCCTGGCGGGGAGGGGGCACCATGCCACACACACACGATGGGGAGGCCCCAGGCTGTGGTCAGGAAGCGGGAGTGGGCAGGTTTCGGCCAGAGCCTTTGCTGGGGTCTCCACAGGGAGGGCGGGGCAGTGGAAACAGCCCAAGCCTGGTGACTCCAGTGAGCCCTGAGCGCAGAGGCTGTCCCCGGGTATTAGGTGTCTGGCTGGGTGACTTAGGGCAGGGAAATGTCATCGGGCATATGAGGGTTAGACCAGGAGGTAGCTCGGGACATAGCTCTAATCACAGAAGAGGTGGAATCAACTCAGGCTGGTGGCTTGATTCCCTGACTAGCGAATATCAAACAGAAGGATGGAGGATGTAAGAAAACACTTAGAATACACATCCGGCCAGGCATGGTGGTTCACACCTGGGATCCCAGCAAACTGGGAGGCCAAGACAGGAGGATCGCTTGAGCCCAGGAGTTCAAGACCAGCTTGGACAACATAGAGAGACCGCGTCTCTACAAAAAAAAATTTAAAAATTAGCCAGGTGTGATGGCGTGCACCTGTAGTCCAGCTACTCAGGAGGCTGAGATGGGAGGATCACCTGATCCCAGGAGGTTGAGGCTGCCATGAGCCAAGATTGTGCCTCTGCACTCCAACCTAGGTGACAGAGGAAGACCCCGGCTCATCAATAAGTAATAAATAAATAAATAAGGGCTGGACGTGGTGGCTCATGCCTGTAATCCAGTACTTGGGAGACCGAGGTGGGAGGACTGCCTGAGCCCAGGAGTTCAAGACAAGCCTGGACAACATAGTGAGACCCCATCTCTCCAAAAAGTTTTTAAAAGAACACTTGAGACTCAGGGCCAGCGTGGAGTGCCAGCTGTGCTCCCTGTCTGTGGGGGACATCTGTGCCTATCTTTATGGACACATGCATGAAGCCAGCCAAGCTGTCCCAAGGAGTAGGGAGTGGGAGACGGACAGGCTGGGTAGGGAAAGCCTCGCAGTGGAGTCTAGCCACTTCCCCTCTGTCCTCCACGGTCTCCTCACCCCATGACATCTTTGGCACCGCCATCAGCCAGCTGGCTCTGTTCCACCCACCGCCTCGTTCCTCAGCCTCCCCAGCCCCCGAGCCGCCCTAAACCCAGTGGCCGCCAGACCCTCAGCCTGGGCTGCTTGCTCGTGCTCCACAGGCATGGCAGTGGCCATACCCACCCCATGAATCCTCCTCTGTGGCGAACCCGCCCTCAGCCTCTGAATGCCGGAGGTCCCACTGCCTCCCGCTGAGAGCCTCCTGTCTGCCCCCCTCAGCCCACAGGCTCCCGCTGGGCTGTCCCATCCACCAGGGCTTCCCCCCTCACCTGTCTGCCTGTAACTCCCTCTCTTTGGAGCCCAGGACTCCACTCGCTGTCTCCCAGGTACCCCCCACCCCACACGCCCACATATGGCTTGCCAGGTCCCAGTCAGGGTCGTTTCCTGCGCCAGGGGCCTCCCTGCCGTGGGTGCCCAAGCCCCTGCAGTCATCAGGACCTGGCAGTGCGCCCTCTTGAACACCCCTGAGATCTGCCTGCACCCTCCCGCCTCCACCACTGCCTGCCTTCTTTCCATGAAGAAGCTCCCCTGCCTCCTGCTCGTGCCTGCCTCGGGCCTTTGCACATGCTATATAACCTGTGTTGTGACCTTCTCCTCCACACCCCTCCTTGCTTTACCTCGGCTATTTCTCACCTATCTCCTAGAACTCAGATTCACACATCACTGCAAAGAAACCTTTTGTAAATTTTTTTTTTTTTTTGAGTTGGAGTCTCTCTCTGTCACCCAGGTTGGAAGGCAGTGGCACACTCATGGCCACCGCAGCCTCGACCTGCTGGGCTCTGGCGATCCTTCCACCTCAGCCTTCCAAGTAGCTGGAGCTACAGGTGTGCGCTACCACGCCTGGCTAATGTTGTTTTTTTTTTTAAAGACAGGGTCTCAGTCTATCACCCAGGCTGGAGTGCAGTGGCACGATCACAGCACACTGCAGCCTTGAACTTTTGGACTCGAGTCATCCACCCTCCTCAACCTCCCTGGTGGCTCAGGCTACAGGTGCACACAAATTTTTAAAAATTTGTTTTTGGAGATAGGGTCTTGCTGTGTTCTCAGGCTGGTTTTGAACTACTGTTCTCAAGCGGTCCTCCCGCCTCGGCTGCCTAAAGCTCTGGGATTACAGATATAAGCCTCTGCATCCGGCCCAAAGAAACTTCTTCTGACCCCTAGATCAGGGGATCTCACTCGGCAATTTTGCTCCCCACGATGTCTGGAGACATTTGTGGTCATCACAAGTGGGCAGGGGTGTGTGTGTGTGTGGTTGCTGGCGTCTACTGGGTGGGGGCAGGGCCACTGCCAGACCTCCCAGGATGCACAGGACAAGTCACAACAGAGGATTACTGGGTCCCACGTGTCAATGGGGCCAAGTCTGAGAAACCCTGGCCCAAGCCAGGCCACCACCCATGACATGCTTTCTGACACAGCCCGCTTCTCCTGCGGGCCACCCACCGTGACTGCTTCTTCCACTGTGCAGAGGGATTGGCCGAGTGCCATTCTCCGAACTTCATGGGATGAAGACACAAGTAAAAGTCACCAGGTCACGTCTATCTCGGTATCTCCACTCCCAGTGCCCGGCTCGAGCACAGAGCCTCAAGTCAGATGCCCAGGGCAGGGATGGAGCCGGGGAGGTGGGGCAGAGGCCACCCCAGTCCTGGTCTCCGCCTCCTCCGGGCCCTCCTGGGCGCCCCACAGTGGCCATCTCCCCTGCCCTTGACCAGCCTCCTGCCTCGCCCCGCAGCACTGGCTCTGTACAGACCCTGGTCACAGCCTCAGCTTGGCTCTTCTCCCTCCAGATGGTTCCATGGGCCCCTTAAGGGGTTATCGCCTCATCTTGTCAAACCGGCTGCTCCTCCAGTGAGCTCACCCTGGCAGTGGCCACCGTCACCCTTCAGACCTGCTCCCCGCCCCCACCACCAGGCGCAGGGTCACCTGGCTTTCTCCACTCCGTCTTCTCCCCTCGAGCCTCCTTCCCCGCCAGTCCACTGGGGCGTCACTCCCAGCCTCGTCCTTCTGGGATGACCCCGGCCCGTGTCATCTCCTGACTGAAACTCCCTCAATGTGTCTCGCTGTCCACAGGGCAGAGTCCCGTTCTTCCCGGGCAAGGTAGGGGACGCAGCGCCCAAGAGCCTCCCTTCTGCCACCCACCGCCTCCCTCTACGGCCTCCTCTCCAGCCCCAGCAGCAACCCCTGGGGGCCACCCACTTCATGCAGGTAGGCTCCTCCCTCCCTCCCCTCCCCTCCCCCTCTCTCCCCTCCAGTCTCCTCCCCTCCCCTGAGGTGCCTGGAGGGCCCACCTTCCTCCCTGAAATCTAGTGCAAACACCTCGTCCTCAACAGTACAAGACTGCTCAAACACTTGAGACAGAAGCACCCTCTGATCCAGCAAGCTCCTGTGGTCACCACAGCACATGAGGGGCCCGCACAGGCCCCTGCACCCCGTGTTCACAGCAGACAAGGGGGAGCACCCTGGCGTCCATGGCAAACAAGTGGCAAGCACAGTGCAGCCTATCCACTCAGTGGAACATTACACAACCCTCAAAAGGAAGGGTGTCCTGATGCCCGCTCCCACACGGATGCGCCTTGAGGGTGTTATGCCGCGTGAAATAAGCCTGTCACCGAAGGGCAAACCCCGTGGAGTCCCACTCATGTGAGGCCCCCAGAGTGGCCGAACTCACGGACACACAAAGCAGAGGGGCGGCAGCCAGAGGCGAGGAGGGAAGTGAGGAGTGGGCACGCCATGGGGGCGGAGGTGCCGCAGGGGGCCGAGGGCAGGTTGTGTGGCTGGGGTGGTGGTGACAGCACAGCAGTGGACGTCCTTAATGACAAGGACCTGTACACGCAAAGATGGGTAAAACAGCAAAAAGGAAAAAACCAAGCCAAAAGCCCAAATGCCCACCTCGCCTCCTGGGAAGCTGTGGTGCCCCCTCCCCTGATAGGCATGTGCCCCTCCCCATCTCCAGTCCCCTGCAACACTCCTGGGTGGAGCTGGCCACACTCACAGGCAGGACTGACGGCTGGGTCTGACCTCCCAGATGAGCATTTCTGCAGCCGCGACTCCGGCTCACCCGCTTCACCCTCCCTGCATCCAGTCATGATACCAAGCAGAGTCTCTTACGTGTGGACTACAAGAATGAAAGCCCAGGCTGGGTACGGTGGTTCACACCTGCCATCCCAGCATCTTGGGAGGCCGAGGCAGGAGGATCACTTGAGTCCAGGAGTCCAGCCTGAGCAACATAGTGAGACCTCGTCTCTACAAAACAAACAAACAAAAATTGCTGGGCATGGTGCTGTGCGCCTGTAGTCCCAGTTACGTAGGAGGCTGAGATGAGAGGATCGCCTGAGCCCAAGAGGTCAAGTAAGCTGTGATTGTGCCACTGCACTCCAGCCCGCAAGACAGAGGAAGACCCTGACAAAAATAAAATAAAATAAAATAAAAAACAGTCCAAACCAATAGTTCTGAGTCAATATTGTCCCGAACCCCACTGCTTGCTCTCCCCAGAACAGTGACTGATGTCCAAGATTCATCAACAAACTTCCAGCCCCCAAAATTCCCTGACCCTCCATTAATCAGCAAAGTCAGAAGGGGCTTTCACAGACCAAGTTAATAAACAGCTGCCCGGAGAGCAATAAGCAAAATAAATCCCTGGGAGGTTGGTGCGCCATGCCCCAGCATCTAACAGCTCCAGCTTCACTGACCCTCCCTCCTCTGCCTTGTGGGGGGGTGGGGAGCGATTTCACTTCTCGTGTCCCCTCCCAGGGCTGTCTAAGGGGAACAGCAGAAGAAGTCGAGTCCCAGGCACGGACAGACAATGAGTCACCATGCTGCCCTGCCTGGAAGGCCGTTGACCTTAGTGTGTGGCCCAGGCCATAGGCCTCCCCCCAACCTCCATCTTCTTATGTAACCCAAGGTCTAGGAGGTGAAGGGAACGCGGCCTTGGCTCTCAGCGTGAGGCCCAGGGGCCAATCCACCCATCCATCCTTGGACCCACGTACGGACACGCATTCATACGTGGTCTACAGCCATGGAGCCGAAGCCAGAGACAGAATAGCCTCCTTGTCCTGAGGATGGAGGTTGAAGGGTCTTCAGAGACCACTTACCCAAGGGGGGGCTCAGCCAGAAGTCATGTGACCTCAGGGGGACACTGAAAACACTGGAGACATTTTGGGTAATAAAGAAGGGAATGGGAGGTGATGAGAAGCCTCCCAAGTAGTTGGGATGACAGGTGCACATCACCACGCCTGGCTAATTTTTTATTGTTTTATAGAGACGAGGTCTCGCTATATTGCCCAGGCTGGTCTTGAACTCCTGGGCTTAGGCACTGAGATCGGAACACCGTGATGAAATCCAAGCTGTCTCTTTTACAGAACAGGAAACTGAGGCCCAGGAAGTGACAGGGCCCAGATCACACCATCAGTTCATGTTGGAATTAGCACCCAGGGCCCCCAGTCAGCCACGGCAGCCTTCAGCTCCCAGGTGGGCAGTGACCATCGCCAAGCCGGCAGAGGGGAGGGGCTGGGCTTGGGACCTTGAGGCCTGGGCGCCACAGTGGCCGGGCTCTGTGTCCCTGCAGGCTCCACCAGGTCCCATCAAGGACATCCTGACCCCCCAGCCACAGGCTCCCAGAGCATCAAAGAGGGGCAATGTCTTGAGGGGCTGCAGTGTGTCTAGACAAAATGACTCTCCCGGAGCTTGGTAAAGCTCCTTCTCAAGTCCAGGGCATGCTAGGGTGGTCCGGGCCTGAGGACCTTGAGGGCCGGGCCTGGTGGGAGCTAAAACTTAGACCCTGCTTTGCAAGAAACAACCTTCCTTTCTGGAACCAAGGTGACCGTGTCTCGCACCTGCTGGTACATCTCCACCATCCCGCACAATGGCACCATGGCATCCAGAGCCACCCTAACCCTTTTCCCCAAGGAGGCAACACCGTGTCCCCAGCCACGGGCCAGACCCCAGGACATCGGAGCCAACGGCACCAGCCCATTATTCATGAACGACTGACTCACGCCATGTTGCAACAGGAGTACTTTTCCATGCAGTGGCTGCGAGCCAGTCAGCTTGTAGTAACAGCATGACACAGGGAAGGTCAGGGGACAGAAACACATGCAGCTACATCTTGGGCCAAGGCCTCGCCCACCTCAGGAGAAGGGGGCCCACAGAGGGTGGCTGGGGACAAGAGTGGCAGGGTTGGGGTGACATGGCCTCAGACACCGGAGCGGGCGCCTTTATAGCTACACTTCTTCAGGCAAAGCACCATGACTGCTCCCTCACCTGCCCACCCTCTTACTCCTCGTTCTTTTCAACAAGCTGGAAAACTCCTACATATCCTTCAAGGCCCAATTTCTGGAGTTCTTCCCTCCACTCCAAGTCTCAGGGGCATCCCACTCTTAATCTGTCCAGCCACAACACAGGAGAAGATATCTGGGGCCCACGGACCCAACACAGGAGGCCACACAAGAGTCGCTTCTTTTGTGAGGTGCACTGGCCACCCAGCCTCCAGGTTGTCCTGTGAGGTTCCTGAGTGAGGCCTGGAAGCCCTCACCTTCCCTGGGCCTCTGGTGGCACTTCTGAGACTGGTTTGCAATCCCTAGCCCAAGTCCACCTGAACCTCCCCCTCTTCCCCAAGGCTGCCTGGAGCCTGGCTTTGGGCTTCCTGGGTTCTCCAGCATCCCGAGGAACTGTAAAGGGCTGCCTGACACCCAGCATGGTGGCTCCCGCCTGTCACCCCAGCACTTTGGGAGGCCGAGGTGAGTGGAATGCCTGAGCCTGCAGGTTTGAGACCAGCCTGGGCAACTTGGTGAGACCTCATCTCTACAATAAATGAAAAATTAGCCGGACATGGTAGTGCACACCTGTAGTTTCGGCTACTTGGAAGGTTGAGGCGGAAGGATGCCGGAGCCCAGCAGGTTGATGCTAGGATGGCCGTGAGTGTGCTGCTGCTTTCCAGCCTGGGTGACAGAGCAAGACTCTGACTCAAAAAACAAACAAACAAAACAACAACAGCAACGCTGCATGGAGAGGGTGCTATTTTCACCAAGGATGATGCCCTAACCGAGGAACCAGCTACCTCTGGTAGCAGCCCCGGGAGTTTTGAGGACAGAGATCTGACAGGGTCTCTCCTCCCTGGACTTTCCAGTTGCCCCATGTGGTGGTCATCTGTTCAGTCCAGGAGCTGACCCTTGGGGGATTTTGGAGGCAGCTGGCCTGAAGTTTCTTGCCATGGGGGCTCTTAAGCCCCTCCCACAACCTGGAGCAGAGAACAGAGAGCCAGCCTTGAGTGAACTTGAGTCTAGTTAGGAGATGCTCCAGCTCTCCCTCCGTGATCCACCCCTCACCTCTGGGCCTCCGTCTCCCCAACTGTACACCAAGCAAGGATGGATTGGGTGAGTTTATTTCTTTAATACACATGAACTGAGCACCTACTACACACCAGGCACTGCACTGACCCCTGGGGAGAGACCAGGCAACGAAAGAGAGTCAACCCTGCCTCCACAGAGTTGATATTCCAACCAGAAGGACCGATGATATGCAAGAAAAAAACGTGAAATCAGTAGGATGTCAGAAGGGGATAACTACCCTAGAAAAAGAGGCAGAGGAGGAGCAGAGGAACACGCCCTGTGAGGCTTATTCCCACTAAGATGCTCTGACTCAGCCGGGTCCTGGTTAGTGTCAGGAATGGCAGTAGAAAGCCAGGCTGGGTCGCTGTGTGTACAGGGATGGCTCTCGCGGTGGCTGGCACGGCACGGCAGGTCTGCACAGGGGCTCAGCCCCAGGTACTCCTTGCAGCCTCCTCCAAGGAACAGAACTGACCGGCTCTGGGTGTCCTGGCCTGTCCTCGGGCCAAAGGCAGACACCTGGGCCTGGTGGGGGCGCAGAGCCTCAGAAAGAGCGGGGTTTCTTCATAGCAGGGTGGACGTCCGCTTCAGGGCACTGCCATGGAAGCATTCCCACCCCTCACTCCGCTCTGCCCACCCTGCCCGGGCCTTCGATGAACAGGACAGTGGCCAGCCACCTACAAGCGCTCTCAGACCCCTCCTCCTTGCTCTGACCCTTCCCTGCGTGGTAGAGTATCCCCTGTCCCTGCAGAGAAAGGGAGGGAGAGGGATTTTAATCTCCCCATTCTCCACAAATTTGAGCAATTTCTCTTCCCGCAGGGATTATTTTAAATCAAGAAATAACTTCTTGCAAACCTACAGTGTGTCCAGGGTGAGGTCTGCTCTCTGAGGGTGCCAAGATGTAGGACCACCGCTCAGAAGGAGCTGACAGCCCGAGAGGAGAGGCTGGGCTAGACCCCACATGGTCATCCCTCTCGGAGCCCTGTGGACCCTCACCCTCCTAGGAAACCATGCGACTCTATGGTCCCTACTTCATGAACGAGGAAACGGAGACCCCAAAAAGCAAGTTCTCTTCCCCCAATTCGTGGCTGCCCAATGGGGAGGTCAGGAGAAAGAGGAGGCAACAGAGATTGAAGTTTTCAAGTACGATTTCGGGAGGGATGAGTAAGAATTCCACACAGAGGGGACAGAGTCCCTCTCCTCCAACCTAGGGCAGGGCTGGGGGGGAATGGGACGCACCACCCTCTGCCTCTCCTTGCCAGACAGGAAGTGGGTAAGGGCGGGGCCAAAGCCAGCGGCCGTCTGTCTGAAAAAGCCATGGGGTTAAGGATGTGCTCGCTGGTGTGAGGGAAAAAAGTAGCCCCAAGTGGGGGAGATGTCGAGGGATCTCGGGGGTGCCGGCACCCCTCTGGGCCGGCCCTCCAGGGCACCCTCCCTGCTCGACAAGGCAGAGAAGGTTTTGCTGTTCGCATTCACTCCATTCCCGCAGAGCACCCTGCATGCCACACACTATGGCGACAAAGAACAAAGCTGGTCCCTCGCATGGTGCAGGTCGGACTCACCAGGGAGCCGGGTCTCTGGGAGGAGCCTCCCAGTTGGGTTTTGTTTCTCTCCTGCTCCCCCTTTCACAGAAAGACCTGGGAGACCAGGGCTAGGGGGCCATGGCAGAGCCAGAAGTAGCACCAGGCCCCGGGGCAGTGGTGTGAGCCCCACTAGGCGCTGGAGAGAGGCCCCCACTCCTCCGTAGCCAGTGACTGAGCCTGTCTGGGCCACCCTGTCTTCTCACCTGCTCAGGGGCTTGGGGGGGGGGGTCAGACGAAACCAGGGATGTGTCTGTGTGAGCTGCTGAGCCTGCCAGGTGCCCTGACCCCTCCCCACCCTCTCTCTCTGGGCATCTGTCACTCTCCTTCCCAGGTCAAGCTGGAGGAGGCAGGAAGCAGGGTCTGCCCACACCCAGGTGTCACCGCGTCCTGGGCACTGCCCCTGTGGGCTGGGGTCCATCCCTCTGCTGGGCTAATGCCTCCTGGACTTGGGAATCACTGGGGGAGCCAAGGGGGATCCTCAGGGTGCGGCCAGCAGGGAGGCTGAGGACGGAGGACGGGAGACCCCCGAGGCTGGGCACCCACTTCCACCGGGCTGGGACTGCCCAGGGGGCAGAACACTCCTCCACCCCTCAGGCTCAGCTCAGCTCACACCTGGGAGGCTCACAGGGAGGCAGTTGCCCAGGGCTTGCACGGCCAGGCATGCCTTTAGGGGATGGAGATGTGTGAGACCAGGGGTATTGCAGAAGCCCTGAAGAGTGGGCAGGAAGGTGTGATCACAAAGATCACCGACTGGGAAAGAGAGCCCTGCGCCGAAGCACACAAGCTCACAGCCCCCTTCCCTCAAGTTCACATACCACCACCCACCCAAGTTCACACAGCCCAGGGCCAAAGTGGCTGGACAACCCCAGCCCAGTGCGGCTGCAGGGGGCGAACTTCCCAAGACCCGTTCCTCCAGGCGGACCCCGGGCTCCAGTGACACCCGGCTCCAGGGACACTCGGGCTCAGGGGACACCCAGACTCTCGAGACACCCAGGCTCCAGGGAAACGTAGGCTGGGCGGGTACCCGGGCTCCAGGGGCCGAGGCGGCCGCGGAGGGAGGGCAGACGCGGAGGCGGAGTGACCCGCGGGCGGCACTGGCGGGTACTCGCCC
>NW_007258354.1:1179885-1256958 GCF_000164805.1 Carlito syrichta
CGAGGCTGAGTCCTCTCCATCCCTTCCCTCCCCCGGTCTCCCTTCTCAGGTCACAAGCTCGCAGATTGGGAGTTGTCGGGCCTGGACCCTGCTGCCGAGGACACAGACTCGGGGCCACTCCCAGGAGCCACCTCCTGCCAGGGGACTCTGGAAGACGCTCCCCTGGACACACTTCCGGGCTGAGCCCGTGGCCCAGTGGCCCTGTCAGCCCAGGCTCTCCAGTCCTCCAGCTGCTGCCGGGTCGCTGAGTGTGCAGACATGGGGCTCAGGGATGGGGGAAGGACGGGAAAGCCTCTGGGGCTCCCAAGCCCGAAGTTTCCCCATTTGCAGGCAACCATCTCTGGTCCTTTCATAGATCCTGGATCAAGGTGTTGAGCACCTTGCTCTACCAGGTTTTCCTGTGGCTAAGCATCCTGCAAGGGTGTGAGTGTTAGAGAGAGAGAGAGAGAGAACGCTTGTCCTCTCAGACCTAAGTTTTTTTGTTGTTGTTGTTGCTGTTTTAAGAGATGAGGTCTTCCTCTGTTGCCCAGGATGGAATTCAGTGGCACGATAATGGCTCACTACAGCCTCAACTTCCTGGGCCGAAGCAATCTTTCTCCCTCAACCTCCTGAGTAGCTGGGACTACAGACACATGCCACCATGCCCAGCTAATTTTGTTTGTTTGTTTGTTTGTTTGTTTTTTGTGCTGCCCAGGCTGGTCTCAAACTCCTGGCAAGTGATCCTCCTGCCTCAGCCCCTCAAAGTTCTGAGGTCACAGGCATGAGCCCTTGCACCTGCCTTTGACACCACCATTTGAACTCGAGATAGTGTTGAGTTCAAAGGCAGACCAGGGCCTGCAGTGTTCTCTGGAAGGCAAGACCTCACACCAGTCTCCTAGTGTACGCTGCAGAAACCATGGTACACACAGCACATCCCGCACTGACAGCCGAGGTAAACAGATGCCTGGCGCCCCACCGGGGTTCCTGCCTGCTGCAGGCATCTTGTGCACCTTGGGAAAACTCGACCGCAGGGGTCCCCAACCCCTGGGTCACAGACTGGTATTGGCCCGTGACCTGTTAGGAGAGTGGCGAGCAGAAGCTTCATCTGCATTTATAGTCGCTCCCCATCAATTGCATCACCTCCTGAGCTCTGCATCTGTCAGATCAGCAGCGTCATTCAATTCTCATAGGAGCATGAACCATATTGTGAACTGTATATGCAAGGGATCTGGGTTACTCCTTATCAGAGTCCAATGGCTGATGACAGAGCTCAGGTGGTGATGCTAGCACTGGAGAGTGGCTACAAATGCAGATTAACATGACCAGTGAGGCTTGACTACACAGAGACCATGAAAAATCAATTGCTTGCAGACTCATATCAAAATAATACTTTCATAATAATTATTTCATTATATATTACCATGAAATAATAATAGAAATAAAGTTCACAATACATGTTATGCACGTGAATGATCCTGAAACCATCCCCTCTCCCCTCAGTCCATGGAAAAATGTCTCCCATGAAACCCTAATGTCCAGAAGGTTGAGGACTGCTGCCCTCGGGGGAACATAGCAGCTCCCAGCTGAAAGGGAACTGGTCAGTGGATCACCACACAATCCATCTGCATGAACTGCCCAAATCCCGGCCTCTGCTCTCAGGGAACTTAAAAATCCAGCTGAGCAACTGCACATGAAGCCTTTGGAGAAAGGTGTGGAGCCAAGAGAGGGTGTCCTGGTGGTGAACTCCCTGGGAGATCACAGCAGGGGCCGGGAAGGGAGAAGTGCTGGCCGGGGAGAGGTTGCTTGGAACCCAGGGAAAAGAATGAAGAGTGCCAGATTCAGCTCACCCACTTCACAGTGTGGAAATGGGGACCCAGAGAGGGGTCGTGACCTGCCCAAAGTCACACAGCCACAGGAAGGCAGCAGCGGCAGAGCTGGAATTTGGACCCAGGGCTTCAGGACTCTGCTGGAGGAGCCTTCTGTGCAGCCCAGGAGGCTGGGCAGGGCTGGGGTGCAGCCCGGGGGTGGGATGCATCCTGGCTGAGGAGACACCCTGAGGCAAGGAGTGGAGGTGGGAACCTTGCATGGCTGGGGGAAGGACCCGGAAGGCCAGGGTGAGCTGGGGACCTTGGGGGAGTTCTAAGCCTATGGCAGTGGGGGATGTGGGAAGGTGTGTTTCTGGAGAGACTCAGACCCAAGTTACCCCGTGGGAGGGCAGGTGGCGTTTCAGGAAGGCAGCGAGGTGGCATGGCGTCAGGCAGCCTGCCTTCAAGTGGCCTTGGACAAGCTGCTTCTCTCCTCTGACCCTCCGTTTCTTTATCTGTGGAGCCGGCGATAATGACCTTGTTCCTTTCAGGGTGATGGCGGTGACCGCAGAGTGCACTCTTTGAATGCAGGGGGCGGGGCACATCTAATATTTAGACTGGGTTTTTTCCAAGGGCCTCCATAAATGTGTGCGGAACAGACCCGTGTTGGAACAGGCACTGGGCATCTCTTCGTGGCTGTGGGCGGGCAGACCACCAGTGAGTGTGGGGCATCCACAGCAGCCACAAGGCCAGGGCAGGGTGGAAAGGAAGAGGCACTCCATCTCAGATGTCGGTCCCCCTTGGACGCCTTTATGACGTGGCTCAGAAAACCTTTTGAGGGGAACAATCCCACCCCAAGCCCTGTGATTTCAGAGCCTGTGTGTTCAGGGGCACTGTATCTGACATCACCTTTCTTTCTTTCTCTCTTTCTCTCTCTTTCTTTCTTTCCTTCCTTCCTTCCTTCCTTCCTTCCTTCCTTCCTTCCTTCCTTCCTTCCTTCACCTCCTGGGCTCAGGCGAAGCTTCTTCTGCCTCAGCCCTGAGTAGCTGAGACTACAGGTACATGTCACCACGCCTGGCTAATTTTTTTGACTTTCTGTAGAGACAAGGTCTCACTATGATGCCCAGGCTGGTCTCAAACTCCTGGGCTCAAGCAATCCTTCCACCTCAGCCTCCCAAAGTGCTGGGATGACAGGCGTGCGCCACTGCACCCGGCCAGATGTCACTTTTCTTTGTGTGTATTCCTCAACCCTCCCAGCCAAGCGCCTCCTCCTCGGGCCCACCAACGCTTCCTCGTGTTTGCGGGAGGTCCTGGCTGACAGCAGTGACAGTGCAGAAGGGACCAGCACTCTCAGTTCCTGGTGACACTCCCGGCCCCCTAGCACCCAGCCCTGCCCCAATCCACAGGTTCACGCCTTCCTCTGATCTCTGCAACGGAGTCTCAGGGCAGGGCTCAGTGCCCCACTGGGCAGATGAGAAAACTGAGCCCAGGAGAGGCACCAGGACGTGCCCAGCAGAGCCAGGCCTAAAATGATAGCCTCACCTGTGCAGCCAGGCCACCCTGCTCACAGGGCTACTTCCCAGCTGTGAGCTCATGAGGCGGGGAGTCCTGGCCTCATTTACAGAGGATGGAATGGCTGCTGGGCAGGGCCTGTGGCTATGGGAATGCCGCACAGAGCTTCCTCGCTGTGCTGTGTGCGGCCAAGTGGTTGGTGTTGGGTTGGCTTGCTCAGGCTGTCCTCATAAGTGACCGCAAACGTCATGCCCTAAGACAACACACATTGGCTCTCCCGTGATCCTGGACACCAAAGGCCCCAGTGGAGGCATGAGCAGAGCCCTGATATCTCTGAAGCTTCCCGGGGGTATCCCTCTGGTCCCTTCCAGCTCAGGTTCCCAGCACCTGTGGTTCATGGCAGTGTCACACTGGCCTCCACACGGTCTCTGCATATCTGTGCCCTCTCCTTTTTGTGTTGGGATGCTAGTCACTGGGTTCAGGATGCACTCACCTCCTTCTGCAAAGACCCTTTCTCCAGATTAAGGTCACCATCCAGGTACTGGGGACTAGGACGTGGCCATGCCTTTCAGGGACACCTCCAGGCTGGAGTGCAGATCATAGCTCACTGCAGCCTCAAATCCTGGTGTCAAGCGACACTCCTTGCCTCAGCCTCCCAAAGTGCTGGGAATACAGGTCCACAGTACTGTGCCCAGTTATTGATAGCACCCTTGACCCCCCCCCCTTCCTCTAGCATCTTCCCATCATGGGGTCCCTGTGGAAAGATGCCCCTTCCAGAGAATGGGTTCAGGAAAGCAACGATTCTCCCGCTCGCCCACCTTGTGCTTCAGCCCTCTTCTGACACCCAGGTCCCTACAGCTCCTTGTCAGGGAGCCACAGAGCTTTGTATTCCTTTTGGAGAGCACAGACCTTCAGGCAAGGCCCCTTAGGGCAGGGGCCACCATGATGGGTGGTCTCTGCTGGGTGTGGATCCCGTCCTGAGAGTGCGATTGGGGCAGGTAGAACAGGAGGGCAGCCCCTGGAACATGTGTGGAGGGCAAGATGCTGAGGGGGAAGCGTGGGACCCCCTTGGCCAGGGAGAGACCCCAAAGGTCCATCAGCTGAGCTGCTGAAAGGAGACCTGGGCTTGCCCTGCACCTGGTGGGCTCCTCGGGGCGGTACCCAGCACAGCCAGCAGGGCCTGCAAAGTCGTGTGACCCACAGAACCAAAAAGTTGTGGGAGGGGCTGGCAGACTTGTGTTGTCCAGGCCTCCTGTCTCAGGCCAGTCTCCCAGGACCGGGTTGTCTCTTTATAGCCATAGAGACCCACAGTTTCCTGGGCAGCCACTGCTGAGAAGGAGAGAGCTGCTAGCGGGGCTTGGACTGCAATAGCCTAGGGTGGGCTCGTTAGGGTGGCGGTTTATTCATGCTGCCTTGGGGAAGGGCACTTGTAGAGGTTATGAGGAGCTCAGCCCACCCTCCCCAGGCACCTGGTAACCCACAGCAACTTCTGTTTCCTCCTATTCGCTTAAGGGGGTCCCCATCCCTGCATCCCAAAACACCCTAACAGGAAGTTATAACGTCCAGTACAGCAGTTCACCAATTAGGACCAAATGGACGCCAATTCTATCAGAATCTCTGTGGGGAGCTCGAGTCTCTCTCAGGCTTCCTGGGAGTTTCTGAAGTGCCACCAGCCGAGGTAGAGACCCCTACGCCCCCGCCCCCACCGGGCTTCCACTGACCTTGCATTCTCGGGGCACATGGGGAGCCACACCTTGCCCCCACGGTGCTCTGGGCTGGCACAGCACAAGGCAAACACACACACAGAGACACGTGGCACACAGAGCCTTCTTCCACTGCCCAGCACATCAACGGCACGGACTCTCCCAGCGGTCTGGCCACCGCACATCTGGCCTGAATCACAGCCATCAAGTACGTGGAGCTTGTTGCCTCCCCAGGTTCCTCCCTATCCCAGCCTCTGAACGCGTGGAGGCCATGGAGGCTGAGGCCAGACTGATGCTGAGGGAGGAATGGGAAGGACAGAGCCCCTTCTAGGCAGCCTCCGAGAAGCCACAGCCCCCCCCGTCAGGACTAAAGGCCCCAGGCAAACCTCCCACTGCCCGGCGACCCCAGAGACCCCTCCAGGACCTCAGCTCCCTCCCAGTCCATGGTACCAACTGTCTGCACCCCACAAGCAAACCCAGTACGATGCGCCCTTTCAAAAGCCACAAAGACCTTCATCACCATTGACCCCAGGATCCCACACCTGTGGTTATCACCTAGGGAAATAATCCTCACAAAATGAACACACACTTGGAGCACAGTTTCAGCATTACGAATCCTAGCAGGAGCCCTGGCGCTACCTACGTGTCCAGCCCTGGAGCACTGTAAGCGACGGCACGCCGGCTTCCAGCCTCACCGCCAGGACTCTGGGGCCACCGGGAAAACGCTGATGGCACGCACTGAGCACAGGATGGCATTGGGCAGGAGCCCAGTCGTGAAAATGCTGCATGTGCAGGACAAGGACTGGGGGTTGGGGAACAGGAGAAGCAAAGCCCGAGATGGTCATTTAATAGGTTTGGGAGGTGGTGGATGATTTTTCTGAAAATATGTGGTATTGTGGCAATATTGTTTGTGCAATAACTACTTGATGTGAGTATATAATAATAATTGTTATTCATCCTGTGTTCAGGGAAAGTTCTGGAAGCTGCCTGTTCAAGCACCAGTGTAAATGGGCACAGGCTGCCTCTCTGTAGAACCTGTGTTTGCAGTGGGTGTGCAAGCAAGAGGCAGAGCGATATTACAGGCAGGGGAAGGCCCCGGACCCCACCTGCAGTGGGCCCCTGCCTCACACGGCCCCACAGGCCAACGGCCTTCCTGACTCAGCACAATCCTTGTGGGTGGTGCTGGTGGGGCGGACCTCGTAGAGAGCCCACAGGCGACTCAGGCCCTGAGACTTCCAGTCTCTAGGCAGCATCTTACTCCATAAGCAGAACATCTGTGGGTCAGATGGGGACACTCTCAGGGGCAGGAAAAGTGCCCAGGCCGCTCCTGCAAGGCAGGGCTGAGACCTGAACCCAGGTGGTCTCAGCCAAGGTCAAAGGCCCTCTCCTCTGTGTCCAGGTCTCCTGCCCGAGGTGGGGGAGGGAGAGAAAGCAGTCCTGAGCCTTGTCAGCAGCAGGCGACCAGGCTGCATGGGTGTGGACACTTCTGGGCTGGGACGGGGTGCTGATCGAGGGGAGGGCCTGGTGCAGGCCTGAGACGCTGGGATGTTTTGAAGTCGTGTTCTCAGGAAAAGCTGGAGGAAGCTTCACTGTGTTCTCTGTCCCCACCCAGCTCGGGAGAGGTCAGAAGGCCAGCAGGGCCCGGGCTGGCTGGCCACGGAGCAGCTCAGGGCAGGCTGAAGACCCCTACAACGTGCCCAGTCAGCTCAAGGTGTGGACGTCTGATCTACACACAACGTTCTGTGGGAGGGGAAGGCTTTGCTTCGACAGGAGGATGTAAGGGGCTCATAACAACCGGTGTTCACCAGGTTCCTACTGCATGCCAGGGCCGAGAACTTTAAGGCTCAAGACTTCAGGGGCTGTTCCCAAATCCCGTGTCTATCATCTGCACATTTTTTTTTTTGAGTTGGAGTCTCACTC
The DNA here is from genome assembly GCF_000164805.1 of Carlito syrichta. Classification (NCBI taxonomy): domain Eukaryota; kingdom Metazoa; phylum Chordata; class Mammalia; order Primates; family Tarsiidae; genus Carlito; species Carlito syrichta. The sequence goes on from NW_007258354.1 coordinate 1,186,805, forward strand.
TGTTGCCCAGACTGGAGTGCAGTGGCCGCTCCCGGCCACTGCAGCCTTGACCTCCTGGGCTCCAGCGATCCTTCTGCCTCCGCCTTCCAAGTAGCTAGAACTACAGGCGCGCTCTACCACACCTGGCTAATTTTTTTTTGATTCATTGTAGAGATGAGGTCTTACCAAGTTGCTCAGGCGGGTCTTGAACCTGCGGGCTCAGGCAATCCACTCACCTCAGCCTCCCAAGGCGCGGGATTACAAGCTGAGCCACCTAGCCTGGCTAGCACAGTTTACAATTGGAAAACTGTGGCTGTGGCCCATCCACGCTCACACAGCCGGGACTCCAGTCAGGACTGGTCCAAGGTCGGTGCTCTCAGTTGCTGTTGAGAAGAAGTCAGACAGTGCAAACAGATTTTCACAAATCAAATCGATCCACCATGTTGCCCAGAACAGGTATGCTCTGAGGCCCATCCAGCATAGATTCTACAGCTGACATCTGACTAGGACTCTGATTCAGTCCCGAGGCAAAGGCGGTGACTGGAGATCATATCAGGAAATAACACCAGGAACAGGCATTTTGCCTCTTTCTATCAGGAATATGGAGTCTTCTAGTGCATTCCATGCATTAGACCAGACGGACTCCAGAACTCATCTCCCAGAGACCCTCAGAGGGCAGGTGACTCGCTGGTCCCTTCATGGACGAAAGGCCGAGCTGGCCTCGCTCCCACCTGCCCTGCTGGGGCTTCTTCCCCGTCACCATTCCTGTGCAACTGTCTTGGGGGCAATTTCCGACACATTAGAAAGTCCCTCTGGGGCCTGTCTTGCTCCTACCCTACAGTTTGTCTTATTTCCCTTTAAAGACCCAGGCGTGATGTCTTTCTTCTAACACACTGGTCTGACAACCCTGGCCTCCAACAGAGGCAGCAGAGGTTGTGAATCTCCTGAGAGCAGTGGGCACGCACTTCCCAGCTGAGTGATTTTCTGAGCTGCAATGGGGTGGAGAATCCTTCTGAAGTCCCTGCTAAATATTTTAGCATGGGAGGGCATTGCTAAAGAGAGGGAGAGGATAATTCAGGGCTGTGTAAATATTTAATTTAGCCCCAAGCTGGTGGCCTTGATCACAGAACACTAATGTCTCTGTCATAATAGTCCCACGTCTAAGCAATGATGTCAGGCCTGTGTCAAAACCCCCATCAGGCCAGAAACCTCCAGCAGAGCCCCCTTCTGGGACCCCTCGTTCTGCTTTCCCTGTCGCCTCCCTGACCCGGGAGGCTAGACCGACCTACCATCCTTGCTTACAGATGGGGAAGCTGAGGCCCACAGGGCCAGGGAAGCTGGAAGATGCCAGAGCCCCAGTGTCTCGTCCACACCCTGAGCTCTTTCTTCCCACTCAGGGTCCAGGGAGGCCCCCTAATGATTCTCCTTCCTCCGAGTTCCATCCCCTGGAATGAATGATTGACGAGCGTCAGCAAATCCCACAAAGAGAAAGGGCTGTGGAAACCCTGATCTCACCCGGGCCTGTCAGGGCTGGGGCCAGGGCCTCCGGGCGGGGCCGAGTCAGCACCCACCCCGCCTGCACCAGCCTGGGGGCACCAGCTCCCCGTACCGCCCATGTTGGGCAGTGGCATCCCCGCAGATCTCCCCCGCTCCAAGCAGGGCACTTCCTGTCTTATCTCTGGCTCTTGGGGCAACCTGGGGAGGCTGGGGTTATCCTCCCTGGGAGGATGGGGTGATAGAGGAGGCTGACATGGGAGGATGGAGTGACCAAGGAGGCTGAGAGGGTATGCAGCTTGTTCACCCTTACACACCAGAGTCCAGTTTCTCTTGGTGACCCAAGCTCCAAGCCCACTTGTTGGCATCCCAGAGTTTCCCTCACAGCTGGCTTTCGCCACTGCCTGGCTGCCCGTTGCCTGGAGCATGAGGCCACCAAGCTCTGTCCTGAGGACACACATTGTCCACCTGAGTGGAAGGACCTATGTGCTGGGGGCACTGGGTTGTCTCACCACCTGTGATCCAGATCAGATGCTCACAGGCAGGCCAGGGCTGAGAGAGGAGAGGAGAGCAGAGTTCATCTGGCTCCTGATTGCATTCATTCATTCACTCATTCGTTCTTTCTACAGATCCTGGCTGAGTGTCCTCCCTGTGATGGACCACTAGGTAAGCGTTCTAGGAACCCATCAGCATCTGTACCAGCGAGTGTCGTTGTGAGAAGTTGCATTCAGCTTCAGTGATTTTTTTTTTTTTTTGAGACTCTTTCAATGCATTTGTCCATTACATGATGGGTGATTTTTGAGTGCACCTGCCCACACCGTGCTGCATGTTCAGCAGTTTTTGACCAAAAGTAGCATGACTCCCTTTCCCACCCTCCCTATTCACCTGGTCTTACCCCAAGGTGCTCTTTTTTTTTGTTGTTTACCCGAAGAAAAAAGTCCGCCAAGGGAAACATTTTGTGTGGATGTGGAAGAGGAAACAAAAAACAGCAGAAGCTCTCAAAGGCATCAGCATGGATGAATTCAAAACTGTTTTGAGCAGTGGAAAAAATTTCTCGATAGGCATATTGCATCCAATGGAAATTATTCTCTCCCACCTTCACTAAGTAAAAGTAACATGTGTACGCTGGAAAATATTCAGGAAAACCAAGAAGTATAGAGAGGAAAGCCTGGACTCCTGTGACTGTCACAGTCAGAAATGAGCCCATTTATATTTTAATGCATTTCAGAGTTTTGAATACACACATGTGATACAGACACATGATCACCCTTCTGATTCAGGGTCACACTGCTCTTTCAGCTCTCTTCCTTTTCCTTAATACATCGTCCCCTAAGTATTTCTCATGTTATTTTGAAGGGCAAAAGACCATTTGTGCAGGATGAATAATATACGTTGGCCAAATGCATACTGATCTTTCTAACCCTTGCTTCTGAGAGCCTGAACTGTTTCAATGTGGCTTTCACTGCTGTCACCTGAGACCAATGACACTGAGTGTCTGTCTCACATTTCCCTGCCATCCTCATGACTTGGGTGAAATGCCTGTTCAAACCTTTTGCCCATTTTTAATTGGGTTACTTGTCTTATTCTTGAGTCTTTTATATGGTCTTTGTTGAATATGTGGTTTATAAAGATTTTCTCCCAGTCTGGGGTTTGCGTTTTCATTTTCAGTGTCTTTTACAGAGCAAGAGTTTTTAACACTGATGACATCTAGCTTGCCCATTTTTTCCTGAGTAGATCATGTTTTTGGTATTTGAGAATTCCTTGACTAACCCAGACTCACAGCTATTTTCTCCTATCTCTGCCGGTAGTTTCACAGGCCTCGATTAGGATCCATTTTGAGTTAATTTTCGTACAGGTCTAGGGTACGACATGAGGTCCTTTCTTTCCTGTTTTGAAAATAGATACCTGAGAGGGAAAAACCACAAACTGACAGTGCTTTCCCTGCTCTCACACCACAGCATCAGCACAGAGTGTGCTGTGCATCCCAATGTGTGGGTGTCCCCCACCAACAAGCAAGCAATCAGTTCTGCAGTGGACAGCAGCTGGGCGTCCTCCAAGTCAGTGATGACCCTGCCAACTGCAGATGTCAGATCCCACAGTGTAAGGACTTGGTTCCCCAAGTTCGCCTCCACCTTAGACACCAACCCCAAGCCTGGAGCTTGACTGGCCAGTTATAAATCCAGGTTCCCACCATCCCCACCCCCAGTTTGATGAATTTGTTAGAGTGGCTCACAGAACTCAGGGAAACATGTTTACTAGCCGGGTAGGGTGGCTCATGCCTGTCGTCCCAGCACCTTGGGAGGCCAAGGCAAGAAGATTGCTTGAGTCCAGGAGCTTGAGACCAGCCTGGACAACATAGCAAAAAACTGTCTCTATCAAAAAACAAATGACAACAATAACCACAAAAAGTGCTTGGGTTGCCCTATACTCTGCAGTAAAAGGCTTCCCTTGCAGTCTGAGGGATTGTGGTAAGACATCAGAAAGAACTGTCCCTCAGCTGGGGGAAGAAGCAAAAAGGGATACCTGAGATGAGGGTGAGCTAGTGGTGAGGATCTTCCGAGTTGCCTTGTCCTGACCGCCTCCCTTCCCTGTGGAACACCCAGGGGGACACAGCCCAGATATCTCCAGGTTTGGTCCTCCTGGGAGCGAGGGGCTGCTGGGGACCATTGACTTGCAGGTGGCACCCGCAGGCTGGTCCTGGAGGCGGCAGTGGCCTCAGCCATGTGGCCAGCTCTACCTTCCCCAAACCCCTCAGACCCCCAGCTACAGCATCCAGGCCATGAGGCTGAAGGAGCCGAGGGAGCCGCTGTGGCATCTCGTGGAGACAGAGAGACACCCCCCCCGAGACCATTGGGGGCCCCACCCTGTGAACTGTCTAGGGCAGGACTCAGGGTGCCACCTGGAAAAACCTGGTTCAAGCCCGGGTCCTGCCCTTCCCTAGCTGAGGACATGGGCAAGCCCACTTCAAATGGCACAGAGTCCCTCCTGCTTCACCAGCTGTAAGAGCATGTAGTATGCAACTACTAGTTACTAGCAGTTGTTGAGAGCACATAGTATGCACCTTCTAAATGCTAGTAGTTGTTCAGCAAAGGTGATGTGTCCAGGAGACCGATGCCATCTCTTACATCGCCAATTAGATGAGCAGAGACTGCTGGAATTGCAGTGGGTTTTTTTTTTTGTTGTTGGTGTTAGTTTGCTTCTTTTTAATAAAATATTTAATAAGGCCGAGGTGGGAGAATCACTTGAGGCCAGAAGTTCAAGACCAACCTGGGTAACATAGAGAGACCCCCCCCATCCCTGCAAAACAATTAAAAAATGAGTGGGCGTGGTGGTGTATACCTGTAGACTCAGCTACTCAGGAGGCTGAGGCAGGAGGATAGCTTGAGCACAGGAGATCAAGGCTGCAGTAAACTATGATCGCACCACTGCACTCCAGCCTGGGTGACAGAAAACCCATCTCTAAAATAAATACATTAAACATTTAATAAGATTTAATTACCATCTCAAAAGTTAAATTGAGAATTCCAGGTTTAAGTAATTTTATTTTGTTTTGATATACTTTGTATTTTGCCTTTTACCTTTAATAGATAATTTGTAATATTTAGACAAATTATAATATTTTAAATAAAATAATTTTATTTTTCACTTACATTTTCAAAAAGTTAATTTTTACTATTGATTTAGTTTCTATTTTTATGATGAATGTTATATTCTTAATATAATTGATTTCATTTTTAAGCCCTTGGATTGTTGAGAATGAGTACAAACAAAGATTAGAATAGAAAGGAAAGTTATAAAAGTGGAACTCAGGAACAAAAGATTAAAAAGAAAAAAGAAATAGAAAATCTTGAAAGAGGCAGTCTGCTTAAAATTTTTAAAACTGCCAGTGGCCAGGCATGGTGGCTCACACCTATAATCCAGCACTTTGGGAGACGGAGGTGGGAGAATCGCTTGAGCTCAGGGGTTTGAGACCAGCTTGGGCAACACAGCAAAACCTCATCTCTACAAAAAAATGCAAAAATTAGCTGGGTGTGGTGGCATGTGCCTGTAGTCCCAGCTACTCAGGAAGCTGAGGTGGGAGCGTTGCCTGAGCCCAGGAGGTTAAGGCTATGGTGAGCCAGGATCCTGCCTCTGCACTCCAGCCTGGAGGAGACCCTGTCTCAAAAAACAAACAAAACAACAACAACAAAAAACCTGCCAACAACAAAAATGAGCAGATTTCAGATTTCACCTGTAGACCCCAAATACACACATACAATTACTAGAGACAGAAAAGGCAGCTGAGCAAACAGCCCACTACAGGTGGTCTTCATTGAGAGAAGTGGGCAAGTCTAGGGCACGTTGACGGAATGTTCTTGAAAAAATAAAAATGTGTGTCCCATGGTCAGCCAAACATGGTCATGGTCAGCCAAACATGACATTCTATTTGGGGAGAGGAGGCACTAATCGCATAACATATGCAGAAAACAAAATAACAAAGTCTTACGTTTAATAGAAATGACTTGAAATTTTGATGCGAAAACAGCCAAATGTAAGATGAATTGCTTAGAAAATGAAACAAATAATTATCCAGGCTGGAGAATTGATAATGAATTTACTAATTTGGTGAGTAAAAAGAGAGAGAGAGGAAATTGGACATGAAATATCTTTAACATAAATATCACTCAGATTGTTTCAGAAGCCACACTGAACAACTAACATTTATTGTATGAGCTTTGAACTACAGGAAAAGAAAACAAAGTCAAAATTAAGGAGTATTTCATTGGTTTTACATCTTTTATAAAAAGTAAAGGTTTTGATTTAGCTAACAAACTGAATAAACAGATTTCAATTATAGGCATTTTTTTTTTAATTGTCAAAGGTAACACTGTGGTGATGCCAAAAACAGGACTGTAAAGAAAAAGCATAGGAGCCAGAACTTTAGCCAAAAATGAAGACATTCTCTGTGCTATATTCAGGGCATGGTTTCAATGCATTGTTAAATAAAAAATGTTTACAAAAGTGTGTTCTATTGCCAGCAGGGCCAAATTAGATGACTTTTCTTGAGTCATTGTTCTTAGATGGTTTTTTAATTAAAATCAATTTTCTGAAACAATAGCAACCTGAAATTACCAATACACTGTACACATTAATACAGCATGGTTGACGCACTCTTTGGTTAATTCAGTGATTGTGTATGATGCTTTCTGGATCTGTCCCAAGACAGATGAAACATGTATCAGATTTGACCTACAACCATTTGTAGACACTTGACGGCAATGCCAGCAAGATGCTCTTAAAGCAATTGGATATAACTCAGACAAAATACAAGATGACTAGAAAAGTTCAGCAAAACAGCAGAAGATCCTCAAATAAAGAGCAAATCATGATCTTTGACAGAAAGGAAATTTTTTAAAAACTGTGCTATTCATAATTATTTGGGATAAACTGTTGCTTTCCATAAGTAATGTTAGCAAAACGTTATCTTAGAAATTCAAACAGATCTAAGTAGGTTGTACTTTTTTTTAGAAAGCAGGATTTATTGAGACGACAGAAAAGCTCCCAGAATGGGAGGAAACCCGAGGGGGTTGCCCGGATTGAAATATTTTTAAATGTTTAAACAAATTAGTTTTTAAAAATAAATGGAAGCCGGGCTCGGTGGCTCAGCCTGTAATCCTGCGCCTTTGGGAGGCTGAGGTGAGTGGATTGCCTGAGCCCGCGGGTTCGAGACCCGCCCGGGCAGCGAGACATCATCTCTACAATAAATCAAAAAATCAGCCGGGCGTGGTAGCGCATGCCTGTGATTCCGGCTACTCGGAAGGCTGAGGCGGAAGGATCGCCGGAGCCCAGCGGGTCGAGGCTGCGGTGGCCAGGAGCAGCCACTGCACTCCAGTCTGGGCGACAGAGTGAGACTCCAACTCAAAAAATAAATAAATAAAATAAATAAATGGAAAGAGCCTGCATCTAAGCTATACAACACAAATGATATTACAATATAATGTGAGGAAATTAGAAAAAAGTAAAATGCTCATACAATTATAAAGTTCCAATAGTCTTGTTAACTGAGACCATTTTCCAACCATTCTAGATCAAGGCAGCATCTCAATGGAAGAGAGGTTTGGACAATGAGCAAATTACTGGTTTTTCTGGTTTTCTTGCTACCCTAGCATTGAAAAATGTTGAAGAAGAACTTAAGAAATGCTACACAGATTCTTAGTGCTAAGTAAGGAATGTAAGTCAACGCCTGGCTGCCTTCACTGAGAAAGTCTAACTATGAAAAAACAGCCGCTGAACTGAACAGCACAGACCAGCAGCCAACGTTATAGACAGGTGCTCTGAGCAGCTCCAAGCTAGCCAGTGTTCAGGGGGTGTTGAAAAGAGACAGAAATTTATATGGAAAAATTAGAATACCGGGCAATGTTCTCTGACAATGGTGAGCTCATGGATTATAGGAGCCTATCGTGCTTTGGAACACGACAGGTAAAATGCGTGGTTCATTTCTGAATTTAAGTACTGCTTTAGGAATATAGTGTATTGGTCATTCCAGTTGCTGATGTCACAGAAAATCGAATTTAATTCAAAACCGTCTAAGAACAGTGACTGAAAAAGAACATCTAACCTGGCACTTCTGCCATAGAACATACATTTTATCCATTTTTATTTTAGGGCCGGAGGGTGCACATGCTGGTTCGTTATGTGGACATAGTGCATCGTGGTGGTGATTGTGTCTTGGGGCACCCTTTCCCCAGATGGTGAACACTGCACCCAACAGGTAATTTCTGAACCCTAACTCCCTTCCCCATCCACCTCCCCCTTATTGGTGTCCCAGTGTCCCATCGTTGAGAGCACAGTGTTTGCAAAAATTTCTATTATATCAATATAACTGGTCATTTTGTTGAAATCAATAGAGATGGATTTTATGAAATAAGTCAATAGCGTGTAACTTCCATGGGTTTTTATTTTATTATTCATTCAAACAGCATTGGTCCAACAATCCGCAGACATACAAAGCAATGATGAGATTCACTGTCTCTGCTATTTTACTAACTTTCGGTCATATAAAAACCAGTTCTCGTGAAAAACAACGGTTTTTCAATTTTAGCATATGAAAGTGTATGTGTTCAGGGTGGAGAAGAAGACATCTTTCTTTCTTTTAAGGACCGTGAGCCTTACGACAACCTTTTGGACGCATGGCAAGTCACCTCCATCGTTACTCTTGTTCCAGGCCCAGGAACTCCACAGACCGCAGACCTCCCCTCCCCTCCCCTCTTCCCCTTCCATTGAGCGACTGCAAGGCATGATGGGAAATCACTGGGTTTGAACCAAGAGGATCCCTGTAACTAGTTTTATTTTCTTCCATCATTCATAAATCAGAGGTGATCCTGCCTGCCTCACAGCACTGTTTAAAACTCATGCAACATAGGCTGGGCGCAATGGCTCACGCCTGTAATTTCAGCACTTTGAGAGGCCATGGCGGGAGGATGGCTTGAGCCCAGGAGGCTGAAGCTGTAGTGACCTAGGATCGCATCACTGCACTCCAGGCTGGACAACGCAGCAAGACTCTGTCTCAAAAAAAAAAGAGAGAAAGAAAGAAAAGAAAAGGGAAAAGAAATCCCGTGCAGTAGTGCAGATGGAAGGCTTCCTTGCATGATGAGAATGGTACAGATGAAGACTGTTCTTTCCTTGTCCCAAAACACCTGGTGCCTGTGCCTTACTTGCTTTCTAAGGAAGTCTGGCTTGCTCCAGCTGGCTTGGGTGGCAGCTCTGGGCAGTGACCTATGACATATGTGACCTATGACACAAGAGATCATACACAAAGATGAACTGGAACAGAAAACACAGTTTGATCTTAACACTTGCTCCTCCCCTCTTGCCCAGGACGTTCTGACCCCATGAGCATCCCACACCTGAATAGTGCTGCTAAACATGTCTCCTTTAAACTCTTTTTTAAATTTTTTTTAATTAAATTATTAGAGTAGAGATGGGGACTTGCTCTTTCTACTCAGGCTGGTCTCAAACTCCTGGTCTCAAGCGATCCTCCCACCTCGTCCTCCCAATGTGCTGGGACTACAGGTGTGAGCCACCATGTCGCCTTTCTGCTCTGGCATCACCCTCTCTCTCTGTCTCGTAAGTAAAATCACAGTTTTCTCGTGGCTTATGTCAAGAAACAGTTAACAAACTCTAAAGTCTTTTATCCAATGCATAGAAAACCCAAGATGCTAGATCAGAGGTTGTTATCCAGCAGGACTCACAGGAGAATCAAATGTTCTTGGCAAGACTTGGTACGAAATCTGACCCTGGAAAATGGACTTGGTAAGAATAAAGTCCACAAAAGCAAACCCGCCACGGCAGACGCTGTCACCAGTGAAGGCTGGTGCCGGCAAAAACTCGATTGGTGAACCAAATCTGTAACATGAAATTTAAGTGAAAAAGAATGGGTCCCGATGAAAATGGTTTTGGTGAACTGCAAATGAAAAAGTGGAAAAATTGGACATAGTTTTACCGAGCTTTTTAGAAAATTGATCAAAGAACTAAATTGACTTAATGAAGTCCATTCCGGAAAACCCTTTCCCAAGGAAAACCCATCATTGCCCGGGGACTTCTGAGCTGTGGGTTTGTATCTGGAATGCTCCAGGTGGGCCCAGGGTGAGCTGTTCCTGAGAAACCCGGTGTGCTGGTCCTGGTGGGGAGGGGGTGGGAGGGGCAGTGCCTTTGGGCCCCTGTCTCCAGAAAAATCCAGAAAAAGACGGTGTGGTTGTGTTGGTGTCAAGGTGAGTACAACCCAGGCTGGAGTCATTATTTTATACTCATTATTATTACATGTCTCTTCTTCTGATTTTAAAAGAGATGAAAATCAAAACATTGTTGAAGCCCCCTAAAAAGTCTTGTAGGCCCCTGGATACTGAGCTCATGGATCCGTTGCCCCATAGGGTCTCAGGTCAAGGGGAGCAGAGAAGTCTGGGTTGGATGTGGGGGCTGTGTCAGCATATCCCGGATGGAAGGTTCTGGAGTGCTGCCCCGTCCCCTCTTCCCAGCCACACCCCCAGGCCTGGGGCTCCTTCATGGGTGTCTCCCTGCCCCCCCACCCAAGGAGCTCTGGGTGCGATTCTGCTTTTGCAGTAAAGGGCCCCACACAAGCACCCGCCACTCTGAGTGCCCCTCCTGCGACGGGGAAGACCACTCCCAGAGCCCCTCCTGTCCCAGGGTCAGGCCCTGGTTATGTCGCCTGCAGTTGGGCCTCCTTGACCCAGCTGGGAGCTTATTCAGGGCCAAGACTGGAGCTTTCTCTTTAGACGGACCCTCTGCCATGAAGCCCCATTCACATGCCTGGGCTGGGTGCCCCCTGCCTGCCAGACCCCTTGTCCTAGCTTCCAGGAGTGCTGGGTGGCCAGACCCTGTGTGCCAGGTCCTGGGAGTGTTGAGTGGTCAGATTCCACGTCCTGGGTCCTGGAAGTGCTGGGTGGCCTGATCTGTGTCCCAGGTCCTGAGAGTGTTGGGTGGCCAGACCCCGTTTCCCAGATCTTGGGAGTGTTGGGTCGTCAGACCCTGTGTCCTGAGTCCTGGGAGTGCTGGGTGGTCAGACCCCATTCCCCAGACCTTGGGAGGTTGGATGGTCAGACCCAGTGTCCCAGGTCCTGGGAGTGCTGGGTGATTAGACCCATGTCCCAGGTCCTGGAAGTGCTGGGTGGTCAGACCCATTTCCTGTGTCCCTGTAGTTTTGGATGGTCAGACCCATGTCCCGTGTCCCAGGAGTGCTGGGTAGCCAGACCCCATTTCCGAGATCTTGGGAGTGTTGGGTGGTCAGACCCTGTGTCCCAGGTCCTGGGAAAGCTGGGTGGTTAGACCCGTGTCTTGGGTCCTGGGGGTGCTGGGTGGTCAGTTCCCATGTCCCGTGTCCCGGGAGTGCTGGGTGGCCAGACCCGTGTCCCGCGTCCCGGGTCCGAGAGCGCTGTACTCACCAAGATGCAGCCTTCCCTCAGGGCTGACTCCCAGCTGGCTGAGGACAGTCTCTGCTCCTGGGCGTGCACACGGGGCTGGATTCCTCAGGTGTGGGTCTGTCCTGTGTCCTGTGTTCAGCAGCATCCCTGGCCTTCCACCAGATGGCAGTAGCGTTCCCACCCTTCCAAGGGTGACCGTCAAAAATGTCTCCAGAAGTTGCCCCATGCCTCCTAGGAGGCAAAACAACTCCCGCTGAGCCACAGCCTGGGGGTGGGTGCAGGCAACCGAGCGGAGAGGACTCCAGGAGCCCACCCAAAGGGAAACGGGAGGGTGGATGACGCAGGTCTGGCTGTGGTGGGGCTGTCAGGGATGCTTCGTGGTGGAGGCACTGTTTACTTGGAGACTTGGAGGCGGGCAGACCCAGGAGGACCGGCTGTGTGTGGAGGTGAAGAGGGAGGGAACCATCTAGCGAGACAGAGGAGGAACAGGCCTAGAGAGCGTTGTCTGCAGAGGACGGAGGCAGGGATGAGGCCTGGAAAGTTCTGAACAACACACAGGTCGCTCGTGAGTTTAGTTCAAAGACTTATTTCATTTGGTCTATCTAGTAATGATTTGATTTGATTGATTTATTTATTTATTTTATAACAAGGACGGGGCCTCGCTGTGTCACCCAGGCTGGTCTCACACTCCTGACCTCAAGCAATCCTCCTGCCTTGCTGGAATTATAGGCATAAACCACCACACCCCGCCCATAATCTAACTTTTGGAATGACTTTAAATGCTTCATCTTGGCCATGGTCCCAGCATGTCTTATCCTCCACGGATCCAATTATTCACTTACAATTTTTTACCTGCCTGGTTTCTGAAGGCTGGTGAGTTTGAATTTTGAAAGAAAAATTATAGTGATTTTTCACTTGGGGTTTGTAGGCCCTTCCCAGATCCTTGGATGAAATTCAGAGCATCTGGAAGCCTAGCAAGTATGGACAGGGACCATGCTAGGCCCTGAGCCTTGTTCTTGTGAAAGAGTCCCTGGCTTTTGTAGTTCTCCAAAGGGTCTCCCCTTCCCTCCTCACTGGGCGGGGCAGGGGTTCTGCAGGCCCTGGAGATGCCTCGTGCAATCAGCAAAGGGGAGACCCAGGCCTGAGTCTGGAAACCTTTGGTCTATTTTTTTTTTTTAACTCATAGAGTCTCACTCTGTCGCCCAGGCTGGAGTGCAGTGGCATGATCACCACTGCAGCCTTGACCTGCTGGGCTCCGGCGATCTTCCCGCCTCAGCCTCCAAAGTAGCTTGGACTACAGGTGTGCCACCATGCCCGGCTAGTTTTTTTATGTATGGTAGGGACGAGGTCTCGCCAAGTTGCCCAGGCTGGCCTCGAACCCCTGGACTCAGGCAGTCCTCTCATCTCGGCTTGCCAAAGGGCTGGGATGACAGGTGTGAGCCACTGTGCCTGGCTCGGCCTATTTTAATTCAGTTAGTCAGGTGAAGCTGCTGAGCCCCAGCACCCGGGAGGCCACACCACACTGCCCTCCTCTCCTACACACCCGTCGGGCCCTCTCCTGGCCACCCTCAGCTCCCTCTCCTCCATCCAGCAGGAAAGATGCCCACTGTTTCAAGCCAGTCCTTGGCCTCAGCCACCTGGAGGACAATTCCATGGGGTTAGCCGGGGGGTAGCAGCCACCTTGTTTTCTCCTGAAAGACTTTGTTTTTGAGAGTTGTTTTAGGTTCACAGGAAAAGTATCTCTCCCTATGCCTGCAGCAGGGGAGAAGGCAGACAGATGCTTTCTGTCAGGTCCTCTGCTGCGCCATCACTGGGATTTGGGGAATGGTGGGGACTCCCACTGTATTCAAATGAACCACAGGGATCCGGCTTTGCTGGTGTTGGAAGGAAGGGCGGCAGAATAACAGGTGTTAAATTAACACCACGCATGTCCCTGTTTGCTCAGGTCCAAGACCTCACTCCACGCCAGGAATTCCCCCTTCACAGCCATTTTTTTTTTTTGAGTCAGGGTCTCACTCTGTCGCCCAGGCTAGACTGCAGTGGTATGAACATGGCTACTGCAGCCTCAGCCTCCTAAGTAGCTGGGACTATAGGTGTGCGCCACCATGCCTGGCTAATTTTTTAAAATTCTGTTGTCGAGATGAGGTCTGACCTTGTTACCCAGGCTGGTCTCAAGCGATCCTCCCGCCTCTGCCTCCCCAAGTGCTGGAATTACAGGCATGAGCCCCATGTGCCCAGCTCGGAGCACCCTCTCTTAGTGAGTTCACCAGGTGCTGCCGAGAACAGCAGTGTCCCAGGAGGGCCCAGTTCCTTCCATGGAGCTTGGCTGCAGGGGCTCTGGGTTGCCTGAGGATCCCCTCGAAGTTGATGTGTCACACAGTGGTCAGCCTGCCCAGCTCTGGTCCTCCCCAGGATGTGCCCTGACCCTCTCTGCTGCTGCTCCTCGGTGGCTTGCTTCGCAGTCCTGTCATTTAGCAAAATCCTTTCACTCCTGGAAAAGGATTAGCAACTTGCATGGTACTGCTTCTGTTCCGCATTCCGGAAACGTGGGTGCACACGTGAGTGACCCGCCCTCCTCGGCAGATGGCATCGGCCTCTCTTTACCAGAGCCTGAGCAGCAAGTGCTCAGACTCCCCCCGACACGCATTCACATTCACAGCCACTCCCAACAGCCATCCCTGGTGAGCTGGTGTCAGGAAAAATTGGTATTTCATCCCCAGACGGTTGACTGTTTATAGTGACACAGACTTGGGATTAAAAAATGATCATTAAACACAATCTCACAACTTGCCATTTTTATGTACTCTTATCTGTCCTTTTCTCCCTATGTTCAGAATGTGCTGATGAAAATGGCACATGGGTGAGGATAAAAATCTGGCCGTTCACACGGGCCTATTTGTTAACCGCTGTTTCAAGGTGGTGGCTTCCGTGTTCACTGATGACAGGCCCAGAGGTTGGAGCTGCGGGTTTCCTGGAAGCCCAGGGGTGAGTCGGTTCTGGATCCACGGTGGCCGAGCCGGGAGGCAGCTCTTGAGTCCCAAGTTCGGGTTCCTGCCCAGTTACCGTTCCTGACAGATTTCTGAGCTTTGGCCTTCACTGGTGTTGCATGGAACAGCAGCCCTGGCTACTTCTGTTTCTTTGCATGCCAAGTGGCTGTCACGGGCTGAACTATGTTCCCTGCGCAGTTCCCTTGCTGACGTCCTGACTGCCTGCTCCTCGCAGTTGGCTACATGTAGAGACAGGGCCTTTAAAGAGGCGATTCAGATGAGGCTGTAGGGGAGGGCCATCTACACAGCCCTGGTGGGAGGACTCCATGAGGACACAACAGGCAGCATCCACAGACCAAGGGAGGCCTCCAGAGAGACCAAGCCCACCAGCGCCTTGAACCGGGACTTCAGCTCCCAGAATCATGAGCAAAATTGACTTCTGTTGCTGGCAGGCTGGTCTGGTGACAGGATGGAGGAGGATGTGGAATTCATACTGCATCTTTCTCTATGGTGAAGACATTGCTCATTTATGAAGGTTGCAGAAGCCAAGTGCAGCCAGCTGGGGCAAAGCCCCAGAGAGCTCACCCAAGGATGTGGTGGCGACTTGTGGGACTGATAGATGCAGCCATCTTTGAAGTGCACAGACCCGGGTCTGGAGCTTTGGCCAGGGTCCTGTCCTCATTCCTGCTTTTCACATGGATCTGGTTCCACTTTTTATCTGTCCCAGTCTGGATTCCTGGGGGAAAGACAGACTGGCCGGCCAGCTAGAGCAAGGGACTTGCCCCTCATCTGAAGGTCACAGCCACAGGAGGCAGGGTCACAGCAGCTGTCAGAGTCGTGGATGAGGGGAGGAGGCTGAGTCCTCTGTGGGGAGAGGGCCTGAAGGGACTGACATCCAGGAGTCCATGCCGATGCCGAATGGCCAGCAGGAGGTCAGTCTGGATACAAGCAGCACAATCCAAGCCAAGGAGGCCTCACCCAGAAACGAAGGTCACATGCTCATGAGTTCTGTCCACCAACGGCTGAGTGAGGCAGGCGGGAGGGCTGCAGGGACATGAACCACCCGCCAACTGCCACCACTGGCTGGAAAAAGGTGATGGGGACCAGCTGGAACTCTGCAGGACAAATGGTGCAGAATGTCTCCAATACAGAAAACACAGAGCAGTGGAACGTGACAGACAGCCACACGGGCCTCTGGCTTTGCATGCACCTGGGAGCCCGAGTTCTGACTCCGAGAAGGGGAAGAGGTGACTCACGCGTGTCATTCTGAAGAGGAAAGTACAGGAGATACGAGGGACATGCTCTTCAATCAATCTGAATTTAAAAATGGTGACCCAGCCTGAGTTAGTACCAAAAGGGCCTCCTCGAGAAGATAGCTTGAGCCCAGGCGTTCGAGACCAGCCTGGGCAACACAGCCAGACCTCATCTCTACAAAAACAAAAAAATTTAGTATGACTCACTCTGTTGCCCAGGCTGAAGTACAGTGGCACACTCACAGCCACCACAGCCTCGACCTGCTGGGCTCCGAGTAACTGGAACTACAGGCGTGTACCACCATACCCAGCTAATTTTTTGATTGTAGAGTTGAGATCCTGCCAAGTTGCTAAGACTGGTCTTGAACTCCTGGGTACAGGCGATCCTCTCGCCTCTGCCTCCCAAAGTGCTGAGATTGCAAGTGTGAGCCACTGCACCTGGCAAAAAAAAAAATTAAAAATTAGCCGGGTGTGGTGGTACACGCCTGTAGTTCCAGTTACTCAGGAAGCTGAGGCAGGACAATCGCCTGAGCCCAGAAGGCAGAGACTGCAGTGAGCCATGATTGTGCCACTGCACTCAGCCTAGGTGGCAAAGGGAGACTCCGACTCAAAAAAAAAAGGCACCTTCACTACTCCCAGTACCTCCTCCCCTCTTCTATCCTGTCCCCACCCCTAGAGCCCTGGCTTACACGCTATTTCCTCATGACACCTTCCCTGACTACACAGTTCCACTTTGTTCCAAGCTTGTTTGATCCACACTATGTTCCCTTGTAGGACTAAAGCTCCTGGGCCTTTGTCCCCCACACTGTCTGACAGGGCCTGGCAAGCCTTTCTTGAACGTTTGTTGCCCGACTAGTCGTTAATGGGCTGACCAAGGAATGATAGCCAGCAATCTGCTTGCTGGGCTCAAATCTTCCTCACATAGAGAAGAAAGAGAAATACTCAGCTATGTTTGTTTTAAGATAAAAACTTTTTATTTTACAACTTTATAAAGCAGCTTTACATTAAGCACAAACAACCCATTTACTTCGTATAGAAACAAAATATCTTTCCATCTGCAAAAAATCAAGTTTCACTGTATATAAAACTAGCGTGTGCACATTGTGCTTAACTGCAGTCTGTACAGCTTTACGGAGGTCGGCCCTTCCCAAGGGCATCCAGTAAACACGTTATTGCATATTCAACACATGGTCTACAGCCCGCATGGGAAGCGGGAGAGACAGAACACAAACAGGAAGAGGGTGAAGTAGCAGCTGTCGGGGACAGTCGCGCTGGGAGCAGCGCGGCCGCACCTGGGGTTGTGCTTGGGCACCGTCGCTCACATCCACCGGTGGTTCTAGGATGAAGCCTCGACGTACAGTGACTCCTCAGGGGTCAAACCTTCACCCGGAAACTTTTGGCTGGTTTTACAACTCAAGTGGCAACAGGTTTAACATCAAAGCGAACTCAAGATGAGTGAAAAAAAAAAACCACAAAATAACCCCATAATACCTAGAGTCTTAAAGAAAAATGCAGAGAGACAAAATAAAACCCCCCATTGTAAGCTCAGAATAAGTAAACATTTTGATGATTTAAAACCCTAGAGAACTCGAGTCGTTTCAAGGCGACCAGGCCTTGGAAGCCCCAGGCAGGGTTCCTCCAAGTCCACCTGCTCACCTGCTCAGAAGCGCCCGAGTGCTTGTTCACAACGCAGAGGACCAGCCGCACAGGCCAACAGCCCGGAGCCTGGGCTCTGCCTCTCGGAGGCTGCCTGAGGCTCTGAGGCATCTGAAGTCTGAGAACCCCGAGTCTGCCTTGATGATGCTGCCGCAGGCTCAGCTCGTCCTCTTAGAACATTCTGGGATCGCAAGCCAAGCCAAGCTGCTGTAAGAGCAACAGCCACGAGACAGCCATGCCACCGCTCGGTTCCACAGTCCTTCCTTCTTCAAGGGAGAGGACGGCCACACGGTTAAGGCACTGGTATTTGTCACAGAAGCAGTACCATGCTGTTTCTATGACGTCTCCTAATCTGAAGACCAGTATGCAAACACAAGGCAGCAGTCGGCACCGTTCTAAATGATACACGAGGAAGGGGGAAAAAGTTGCAGATTGGAGAAAGCTTGTTTTGAACACTGGCATTTAAAGTAAGTTAGGGGCATCTGGCAGTCTTGCTGAGATAGCTAACTTACAAGAAATACAAGGGGCAGAGGCTGAGGGAGCCCAGGAGCTCACTGGTATTTTTGTGGAGGGCAGAGTTAAGAGCTGTGGGCACTACACTGGGACTGGAGCTTCCCTTCCTGCAGCCAGTGACCACTGTCTTCAGTGTGGCTCGGGCTTCTCTGCTCCTGCCCCTCCGATGTTACCCTGTGTGAGCCACCCATGTGATACACCTGTGTGTGTACGATTTCCAGTTTCTAAGTAGTGCTTAGTGGGCTGAATCGAGTTAGGACAGAGTGTGCGGCAGGTCCCCACCTGCTCTCAACATGCATTTGAGGGAGGTCGCAGATAAATGCGTCGTGGTCATCAGACTCAGTCTCCCAAGGGCATGGGGTCTCCTATTTCCAAACTGTAAGATGCAGTGTTGATTTTGTGGACCATCACACCCTACGCCAAAGCAGGAGCAAAGCCACCACGTGCAGAAGCCCCACAGCAGACACCGCCTGGCATGCGGGCTCTGAGGCCTGTTGGCATGGGGTATCTCGTGATGCGCAACCACATAAAGAGCTGGTCACACTCGGGCAGCAACGCACAAGCTTCTCCTCTAACAGCGAAAACAATTTACAATTAAATGTCAAGGGATAAGCAATGACACGCAGAATCGATGGCTTAGGACACAGATGATCAGGAATGATCTGTGTAAAAATAAAAACAAAAAGCCCTTCTCTGATTCTTGATGTAGTATCTGACCCAGTATTTTTCTTTAAACATACTTTACAAAGTGGTGGTGGCCTGAAAATGACTAGCTCCTTTCCAAATTTAGGTTCATAATAAATTTCCTAAGTAATGTCCCAAAAATGTCTCCCTCAAAATACACAAAACTCTTAAGTGTAGTCTGAAATAAAATACAAAATCTAGACAGTGACCAAAAGAAGCCATCACTATGGGGGTGGGGAGGGACAGACTGATTATCAAACTCTTGCTGATTGTAGATCAAGTTTCAACACAGACAACATTTTTGTAATTTCTTGTGCATCAACAAGTTTCATTTTAGTTGTGCTTACATTATATAACTGAAGCCTGAACACTGGTTGTGTTTTTAATTTACATATTTCAAGAAAACTGTAATTTAAAATATTCACCATATATAACAAATTGAACAAATGCAACAAATACTCCCAAGAAATTAATCTATAGAAAAGAAACATCCTTTTAAAAACTTGAACACAGTCCACTATCCAGGCTACAAGTACGTATTCACTGTATTACAGCACATTGTTTTTTAAAGTCTGCTCTCAACATAAATATAAATAATCACATTTTAAAATTGCTCACATCACGTTTTCAGAGGAGTGCTGGCCGGGGGCACCCCAGTCCCCACTCCTCCCATCTTTACCGGCTGCTCCCTCAGGGACCGCAGGGTGGAGCACAAGCTCTGTCCAGCTGCTGCCCGGGCACTTCTCTCTGGAACGCCCAGCCCATGGAATGCGAGGATTCGGAAGACTGGAAATGGCTGCCATCACTTGGAGAACACACAGAAACCCCGCCTGCCTTCCTGCGAGCCTCAGCCTCCGAGAAGGTGGCCTGGCCAGAGGCTGGGCCTCCACAGAGCCCCTAGTTGTGCTTGGCCCGGCCACCCTTCAGGTAGCTCTTCCACCTCCGGACGAACTCCCGGAAGATCGGGGCCTCATCGATGGTGCTGAGGAGCTGCAGCTGGTTGATGTGCGTGGTGTGGTAGTCCCAGCGGGCCAGGTTTGGGGCGCTGCCCAGCATGAAGTGGCGGAGGTCGTAAATGGTCCCCGAGCCGGTGTCATACAGTGGCAGCATGGCCTTCAGAGACGCCAAGCCACGCTCATACAGGAGTCGCGCCTCCCTCCCCAGCTGCTCCCCCGCGGTCTCCTTCAGGTCATACAGCCCGATCAGGGAGTACATGAAGCCATTCAGGACGAATGAGCTGGGCGAGGTCGGGTACTCCTCATACCAGTCGTGCCTGTTCATAAACACGGCTTTGACTCCGTGCTGCTCGGATGGAAATTTGTAGGGGGCGGTTGCCCTTAAAGCTGCATTGAGGAACGTGTGGTCTTTAGTCAACAGATAGGCCCTGACCAGCGTGGACATGGCCTGCCCCTGGGCCATGGCCGAGTACCAGCCCGGCTCCAAGGACCGGAAACCCTCCCCCAGCTTGCGGGTCACCATGATGGGCCAGCCACCCTTCTCGTCTTGGTTCCGCACCAGCCAGTGGCTGGCGGCAAAGAACGCGGCCATGTGGGCCGTGGTGGAGATGGTGACGTTGTCGAGGAAGCCCTTCCCCTTCGCGACCAGCCTGACCACCTTCCTGGGCATTATTTTGGTTGGCTTGACAGCTTTCGTGTTGGAAAGCCCCACTCCCTTCCTGAGGTCGGTGACCAGGTCCCTGGTGATGGTGCTCCAGACTGTCCTGGGCCCGATGCCGTAGTAAATGTCTCTGTCTTTGAAAGCGATCAGCTGTGTGTTGGACACGTAATGCACAGTGAAAAGCTGGTTCTTTTCTGTGGTCTCTAGAACCACGGACACACTCCCGTTGGTCAAGAACTTGAGGTCAAATGAAATAATAAAATCCTTGGTATTGCCCAGTTCCAAGGACACACCTTCGCTGGTTTCTATAGGGGAATGCATCCAGAGACTGGTTAGAATAAACATAGCCTTGAAGTTTAACTGTAATTCATTCTTGACAATTGATCATTCAAAATTGACACTTGCTTATTTTGTGTAAAGATCGCTACTTTCTTATTTTTTACTAAGTTAACCAAAACAAATGACAGAATTCGTGAGTTCACGCTGGCTTGTAAGCATCAGGCCAAAGTTCTTGCCTTTGGCCCTGTCTGGTCCACATGAGAAATTAAGAGCAAATGGCAGAGGCACTGCTGATCAAACTGCCTGTCCGGGATCTAATGCCAGCTGATCAGGAGCCAACAACTGTTCTAGCACGCCCATTCTGCAAAAGGAAAAAAGGCAGCCAAAGTCTGTCTCAGCCTAGGACACGGCAGGGGAGACTAGAAGGACCAGTGTAGAGGATTGTAAAACATTTATTTAATTACCACTTCACTTACAGTTACTATGTTCTAAGTGCTTCACACCCATTTACTCATGCCCTGATTACTCCCACCTATGGCTGAGAAACCAACATAGAGACAGACATAAGGTAACTTGCCCAGGGGACACAGATGTGAACCCAGCTTCCCAGGTCTGACTCCACAATGCATGTTCTTAACTTGATGCTGAAAATGACAGGTCTGTTTTCAGATATCTGCTAGATTTGTGAATAAAATTTCTGGAAATTAAGCAGTAGCCTCATGTATACAACAAAAAGTGTGTGGTGGGTGGGTAGTGGAAAGCACACGCTTTGGCGTTAAAGCCTCAACATTGTGTCCTGTTCTACCCCGATCTCTGGCCAGCCATACCTCTTAGAATCTCAGTTTCTTCACATGTTAAATGGATATAACATTCCCTTGCAGGGTAGTTGTAAGGATTAAAAAATAGTGGCTTGGAATCCAGTAATAAATGATGGTTGTTATTATTCTGAAGCCACTGGCTTGAAAGGCTAACACAATCATAAAAGTTGTTATATCTGACAAATTATTAAAGAGGAAATTTCTCTTGCATATTTGTAGTATAATGATGGCCAATTCCCTGCAAGATGACTTTCTAACACTGCTCACCAGGTCCACCAAGACAAGAGTCAGAGTGTGCTGTGGTCCATACACTTTGTTGTCTTGCAGCAGCAAGAGCAAGACAACAAAGCATGTACAGGACACATTTTGAACGATCCCAGGGAAATGCAAGCACTGCAATCACGACGGCTTCAATTTCCAAACCATGTTCACAGGTATTATCTCACTGGGTCCCTTCAACTACCTTCTGCCAGGAGGGCAGGAATTCTTGTCTCCACTTCAGAGGTGAAAAGACCAGGCTCACAAGGTTAAATCGTTCACCCAAGGCCAAAAGCAAGCTTGAGGGAGAGCAGGGACTGGAACCCAGGTTTCCAGACTCAGTTCAGACTCAGAAAGACACATGGTTGGAAAGGAAAACTCCTGAGAGTATGAACAGCAAGGCTACTTCTCTCAGACAGCGCAGACGCGGATCTCTGCTCCGACAAGTCCTTGAGGAAGTCTCTAGGGTGTCACCAGGACAGAGGCCAGAACTGGGGACCAATGTGGGTGCGCACAGTGTGGGCAGCCCAGAGAGCTGAGTCACTCATCTAACTATCACAACGGGGGCTCTACCAGTAGGGGTATACTTGGCCCAAGGCTCTTACTTCATTCGTTGGAACAACTACAGAAGCTGTGTCAGGAATGAGAACAACTCAATAAAAACTATGCATCAAAGAAAGCTCGAGCCGGGCTCGGTGGCTCAGCCTGTAATCCTGCGCCTTGGGAGGCTGAGGTGAGTGGACTGCCTGAGCCCGCGGGTTCGAGACCTGCCTGGGGAACTTGATGAGACCTCATCTCTACAATAAAACAAAAAATTAGCCAGGTGTGGTAGCACACACCTGTAGTTCCAGCTACTTGAAGGCTAAAGCGGAAGGATCGCCGGAGCCCAGCAGGTCGAGGCTGAGGTGGCCGGGAGCGGCCACTGCACTCCAGTCTGGGTGACAAAGTGAGACTCCAACTCAAAAAAAAAAAAAGGAAAGCTCAAGTGACTTCTAAAAGATGATTTCAGAGGTAAACTTCTAATAGTCAAAATCTGCTTCATCCGGCAAAATGCCAATGCACGTGCTCAGTGTGCGCTGCTCTGCAACTCTAGGAAACCGGCGAAATGGGATCTGAAGTTCAGTGTGGCATCCCTGAGATGCTGCAGGAGTCTAAACTGATGCATGGACCACTCAAGGATAAGTTATATTCAGCAGGGCAGACTAGCTTGAGTGCTGCTTAGATTTTCATTCTTTGGGTAACGCCTCATTCATCAGACAACATTGTTAACTATGGCATCCATCTGGCCCACCTGGTAACAGTGAGTCCCATCTCAGAGGTTCACACAGGAGGAGGCTGAAGGAGTACTCATTTCCTCCCAGAATTCCATTCTGATTGTCACTTGATTTATACCAATCTAATGAAAGGGCACAGTTCAACCAGTCATCTCATGTCTTTGTTTTGAGTTGGAGTCTCACGCTGTTACCCAGGCTAGAGAGCAGTGACACACTCACAGCCACCCCAGCGTCGATCTGCTGGGCTCCAGCAATCCTTCTGCCTCAGCCTTCCAAGTAGCCCAGACTATAGGTGCGCACTACCACACCTGACTAATTTTTTGATTACCGTAGAGATGAGGTCTTGCCACACCTCATGTCTAAATAGATCATTACAGAGACCTCGGCAAAAGGCTGTAGTAATTTTCGTAAAGCCTTACCGCCAGCAGAGGGGACTACTGAGTCACACAGGAGAAGTGGCAAGGAGTCACAGCCCTCAAATTGAATTAACAACCAATAGTCTCCACAACAATCTTATGAGATGGATCTTTTAATTTCCATTTTATAGATTTACAAAGGAGGCTAAGTAACCTGCCAGCATCACTCAGGAGGATCGGAATGTTACGAATGAGTGGTGGCCAGCCTGGAAAGCCTGGGTGAGGCTCTGATCTCTACAGGAAGTGTGATGCTATCAGAGGTCCCTGCTTCAAGCCTGATAGAAGGTTCGGAGTTTTCTGTTGTTTGAAATCCCTGACTCCTCCTCTCTCAGAGAAGGTGTTCCCAAAGTTACCAACTGCTAACTTTTAGTAAATGTGGCATAGGCATATGTACTTCAGACAGCAAGAAATGATAAATAGTTAAGAGTGGTCTTGACATTGGTCTTAGCAATGCTTCTTTTGGATTTGATACCAAAAGCACAAGCAAAAAAGATAAACAAGTGGGATGACATCAAACTAAAAAGATTCTGGGCTAGGCTCAGTGGCTCGGCCTGTAATCCCAGCACTTTTAGGACGAGGTGAGTGAATTGCCTGAGTCCACAGGATTGAAACCAGCCCAGGCAACTTGGCAAGACCTCGTATCTACAATAAATCGAAAAATTAGGTGGGTGTGGTAGCATGTGCCTGCAGTTCTGGCTACTTGGAAGGCTGAGGTGGAAGGATCGCTGGAGCCCAGCAAGTCGACGCTGAAGTCCAGCAGGTCGACGCTGGGGTGGCTGTAAGTGTGCCATTGCACTCCAGCCTGGGTGAGAGTGAGACTCCAACTCACAAAATAAATAAATAAATAAAAAGACTCTGTACAACAAATGACATAATTGAGAAAATGAAAAGGAACTATGGGGTGGGAGAAAATATGTGTGAACTACATACTGATAAGGGTTAATACCCAAATGCATCAGGAGTTCATACAACTAATAGCAAAATAATAATAATAATCTGATTTAAAACGGGCCATGGATCTGAAAAGACAGTTTTCCACAGAAGACAAACAAGTGGCTAAAAGGTACATAAACAGATGCTCTCTGTCACTCACCACCAGGGAAAGGTAGATCAAAGCCACAGTGAGCAATCGCCCACATGTGCCGAATGCCACCATCAGAAGGGCAAGAGCTAACAAGTGTTGGTAAGGACCTGGTGTAAAGGGAGCCTCTGTGCATTCCGGGCAGGAATGTAAACTGGCACCATTGTTATGAGAAACACTAGAACTGCCCTGTGATCCTGTGGTCTCACTTGTGGGCACACACACAAGGAAATGAAATCGACACCCCAAGAGTTACCTGCACGCCTGTGTTCTCTGTAGTATTCTCCCAAAAGCCAAGACACAGAACCAACCTGTGTCTGGTAATGGATGAATGGATAAGGAAACCATGGCACACGGCCAACGGGGCAGTATTCAGCCATAACAAAGGAGTAAGGTCTGCTGCTGTGACAGCATGAGGCGTGATGCCAGGTGCGACAGGTCAGAGAAGGACAGACACTGTGGACGCTAAAACAAGTGACGTCAAAGACACACAGCAGCACAGTGGCTGTCAGGAGCTGGGAAATATGGGCAGATGCTGGTCACTGGGTACACTCCTCCAGTTGTAAGATGAGTGAGTCCTGGGAGTTGATGGGTAGCACGGCAGCTACAGTCTGTAACTGAAATGTGCTAAGATGATCGCAATGTTCTCACCACACACAGAAAGGTAACCACGTGAGGGACGGATGTGTCAGTAACTTGACTGTGGTAGTCATTTCATAACACATACATAAATCGAAGCACCACATTGTAATATACACAAGTCTGTATATAAGCTGGAAAAAAAGAATAGTCTTTGAACCAATGTTTTCACATATAACAGAAACTCTTTAGAGTGAGAACAGGCCCTACTCAGAACCTTGAGGAGCACGAGAGAAAGAGCCAGGCAGGAGAGGTTCCCAAAGAGGCCCCAGGAAGGAGAAAGTGAGCACAGAGAGACGAACGAAGACTGTGTCGGGAAAAGGAAGCCAACTGAGTTCAACAGCCCAAGACAGGTATAAAGTGTCGATTCATCCACTTTTATAATTAGGAAGAGGAACAAAACATTCTCAACAAATAAAACAATAAAGACATGGTGTGGACCCATATCACAGGGCTCTTTAATCCAGATGATTTTATTCTTTCAGGGAAAAAAAAGACAAGGCCAAGAAAACAAAAACAGGACGAGCAGCATTCAGCTCCTGGTCCTCCAGGGCCTGCCTCACGTATGAGAGGTAAGCCAAAAAACCGGAATTATCTTTTGGAGGGCAGGCCCCTTGCAGCACAGGCTTCCCCTGCTAGGTAAGTGTTCTAGGAACTCATAGGATCTGTGGACCAGCTAGCGTGGTGAGAGAGGCTGCATTCGGCTTCAGTGAATTTTTTAGAGATTCCTTCAATGCATTTGCCCATTTCAAGATAGGTGATTTACAAGTAAACCTGCCCACACCATGCTAAGTGTTCAGCAGTTTTTGACCAAAAACAGTATGACCCTCGTGCCCACGCTCCCTGTTCACCTGATCTCACCCTGAATGACCTTTTTTGGTTTCCCTGGATGAAAAAAGTCCTCAATGGGAAACATTTTGCTGATGTGAAAGAGGTGAAACAAAAAAGGCAAAAGCACTCAAAGGCAGCAAAATGGAGAGTCCAAAAACTGTTTTGAGCAGTGGAAAAAGCATCTCGATAGGTGTATGTATTGCATCAAATGGAGAGTATTCTGAAGGTGACCAAAGCTTAACCATATAGGAATAAACACACTGTTTTTATAAATAAACTACGGTGTTACGGTCCTCCCCACGGGCCTGCGCCTCATGTCCAAGGTCCCCTTTCTCCCTAACAGAATTCTGGGAGTGCATCCCCTGAGAGCCCCCACCTGTAAGAACCTCATCCTCGTGCCTGTGCTTCCATACAGTGTCTTCCCCTCTGATTTTTCCTCCTGCTCTGTGCATGATAGATAACCCATGCAACTCCAACTCGCCTTCTCTCATCTCTCGTAAATAAAATACAAAATACTCTGGAAATACAAAATCTGAGGCTTTCTGAGTACCGACATGACGCCACAAATGGAAAACTCCACACCTGCCTTCATGGGACAGGCTGCAAATATTATTAAAAATACTGCATAAAGCCACCCTCAGGCTATGTCTAAGGAACACATGAAATATACATGAACTTCACACTTAGACTCAAGTCCCTTCCCCAAGATCTCATTATTATATAAATGCAAATATTCCAAAATCTAAAAAGCCCCATACCCAAAACACCCCTGGCCCCTTATTTAGGATAAGGGATCCTCAGCATGTCAAGGCACACGGGATGGCAAAACACACACATCATTCCCAGCTGGCAAAGGGGTTCCACCCGGAACAGTTGTGTCCCACTGGCAGCATGGCCATCACAGACAGAGCTCTCTGTGTGCCTAAGATCACTTTAGGATGCAGTTTTCTCTCCAGCTACTGGCTACAGAATGAAGGGCTAAGGTGAGGACCCTCCTCGGGATGTGGGGATGTAACCCTGCATGACCAGGACACCCAAAGTCAACAATCCTAGGAACCCTGTCCTATTTAGAGCAACAATGAAATCTGTTGCTCTAAATAGGATAGGGTTCCAAGGATTGTTCTAGAAAACCTTCCAGACCCTCAAGGAGATCAAAGTGAGGGTTGCTGTTTTCTACCTGACCCAGATTACATTATTAATTAGTGCAAAAATAAGTTTCTTGGGTGCACCCAAAACGAAGTGTTCTTTTGTGTAGCCTAATCATTTCCTGCTGCAATTAGGTGCCACAAGCTAAATATTCTTAAAAACTTCCATGTACTTTCTCACCCAGCCAAGCCTGCTTTTTACAAAAAGCAGATGCTCTATGTACTGAAGAATCACAGAATGCCACGGGAGAAAAGAAGTTCTAGTCACAGAACAAAAATGACAGGTCACCCATTGTTTGAGTGCATTAAGCACTCCTAAATCCATTCCTTAAGGCCAACTAGAAGGAGTTGATTTGTACTGTGGCTTTCAAGGTCTGTGAATCACACAGTCATCGATAAAGAACAGGGGAGAATGCAGAGGAGGTTCTCAACCTTTTTTCTCTTCTACTTCCCTACTGTGGGGCTAGGGGAGGGTGAAGTCAGTTTTGTTCCTGACAGCATTTCCCACAGAGGATTAAGCCTGAGGTGCTAGCTAAAATTATTTCTTTGTCTTTTTAAGTAATGAACTCATTAATTCTCATGGATAATGGTTAGTGCAGAAAAATACATTACATCCTAATTAATGAGACTGTCTTAGCAAAAGGGGAAATGTTGCATAAAGTTAATTTGATTTGATAAATGGTTTTATTAATGAAAATGGTTTTACATGACGTTTAAGATCATCTAGTGCATTAACAAAATCCAATATGGAAAGCAAGCTTGTTTGGCAATGGTGTATTAACTTGAAAAAGTGAAAAACTACTGGTAAAAAACAGGAGGAGGAAAGGATGGCTCTCTCCTTTAAAAGTTCTATTTAATGCAAAAGTTTAAAAATTGAACTCTACTGTAGTGCAATATCAAAATGAGTTAAGGAACTTCACTTCTGTGGGATCAGGGAAGACACACACTGCAGTAATCTTGATCTCAACATTCAATCCATGGCTTGGCTCTTTACACAGTAAATATCCCTTTTTTATAAACTTGACTTCTTAGCTGTTCCTTCTTCAGAGATTTCATCTAGGTGGCACCCTTTGTTTCTTTATATATGGAATATAAGTGGCCTGCACATGTGTTTTTTAAAACCAAATTAAAATTTTCAAGGATCATCAGATACTATAAATCAACATACAGTTAACAGCCACATGTAATTCCTAACTTACCTGGAGCGCTAAACTGCTTAACATTGGTGAATCTGGACTTATCCGCCACGCTGGCCATGAAGCAGCCCTTCGGCACAGTCCAGTCACCAGGCCTGGTGTCCCTGTCCCTGTCCTCAGCCGTCTCATACACCTCTATGTGAGGAGGCTTCTCCGTCAGATTCTTGCTGTAATGACTTAGCCCATACTGAGCAATCTGGATTGGGTAGAAATAGCCTTGAGGTCCCCATTGTGTAGATAATGGCACACCTAGAACACAAAGAAGCACACGAATGACCACATCCAGGCACTCACAAGTCTGCCCTGAATACCACTCCTCACTGCTTGACTTCTGGTATCAGACACTTACAAGCCCCTTATAGTACTGCTTCCATAATTACTAGAAACTAGCACCAAGTTAACCAATAGGAAAAATGAAATTAAGTATTCATTCACTCTCATGCATCATTTGTTGACAGCAATGCAATGTTACAGATTCCCTTTTAAAGACTGGTTCTTTACGTGTGTTACTTTTTTCTCAAAGCTGCAGATGTCATGTTTCATAATACCATTTCATATACTCCAATTCTATACGATTTGCATGCACATAATGTCACCATGGTTTGATTTTAAATATTAATCCTGAAATTATCTCTTTTTTTTGAGTTGGAGTTTCACTCTGTCGGCCAGGCTGGAGTGCAGTGGTGCGAACATGGCTCACCATAGCCTCATCCTCCTGGGCTCAGGTGATCCTTCCACCTCAGCCTCCCGAGTGGCTGGGACTACAGGCATGAGCCATCACACTCGGCTGATGTTTTGATTTTTTTGTAGAGATAAGGTTTTGCTATGTTGTCTAGGTTATGGAATTTTCTTAAACATTTACATTTAATAATCAAGTTAACTACACACCTCTCTTTCTCCAGTGTCAAGGTGTGGTCTAATAACTAAATATACCATTTGATAGTCAAAGTATTCGCTTAAGAAGCCAGCTGTGACTAGGAAATATAAAATGTAAGCACGGCTCGAAATTCTTTATCGTATCCTTCCTGTCAAAATATAATTCTTAAGAACAAAAAGTGTTTTTATTAAATGAATTAAAGCCCTACATTTAACCACAGATTCTTGAAATAACTTATTAATGAATTAAAGTAAGTTCTAAGCACAACTTCTAAATATTTGGTATGAGAGTTTATTTTAGTAGTTTTCTACATAAAAATTCCAAGACTATACTGCACACAATACTGTACTGTTGAATCATGTGTGTTGAGAGAGAAACTCCTGTCACAGTTCTAAGATAAACTAACAAGCATCTGATGGGTACAGAAGAAACCAGGAACCTACAAAGTTGTATGCGTTTTGTAAATGTCTAAGGAATTAGGGCTTACCCAGGCCAGGAGACTGGGCTACAGGCAGGCTCTTTAACATTTGTACCCTTTCTCCAAGGAAGGGGTCCTCCAATTCAAATGGAATTATTTCCAGTTAACAAAAGATGGGTTCATATAACCTCATTAAAGAAAGGTGATCACTGCAGTAGTGTTCAACTGGCATAGGAACGGAGAGTAGTCAATAAAACAGAACAGTAGGCCAGAAACACACTCTTGTACTCAGAGGAATTCAGAATCGTGACAAAGCCTCTATCACAAATCAGGGGGGGAAGGAGATCACTCAATACATGTTGGGGGAGATAGTTAAAATTAGACCCTGACCTTTTTTTTTTTTTGAGTTGGAGTCTCACTCTGTCGCCCAGACTGGAGCGCAGTGGCCGCTCCCGGCCACCACAGCCTCGACCCGGTGGGCTCCGGTGATCCTTCCACCTCAGCCTTCCAAGTAGCTGGAACTACAGGCGCGTGCTACCACACCCGGCTAATTTTTTGATTTATTGTAGAGATGAGGTCTCGCCAAGGTGCCCAGGCAGGTCTCAAACCCGCGGGCTCAGGCAATCCACTCACCTCAGCCTCCCAAGGCGCGGGATTACAGGCTGAGCCACCAAGCCCGGCTGACCCTGACCTTTCATCACCTGTAAAAATAGAAGTCCCGTTAGTGGGACTCAACAAGTCAAATGTAAAAAAAATAAAACTCTTAGAGAAAACACAAATGGAAAGCTGACATAGTGTGGCAAATGCCTGAAACATAAAGCAAAGATGTACAAAGATCCCAAACCTATGAGTTCAGTAAATAGAACCGCAAACTTCTGAAACCAACCAACCGAGAGTAAAGTGAGAAGACAACCGAGTTGAAGACAGCATCTTCACAAACGTGGTGCTGCCACTCTTACTATACGAGTGAGAGCTCACACAAATGCATGCAAACACACTCATCACATTGGAAAAAGGGGAGAGAGATGAAGACACAGTCGAAAACACATCTGATCTTGCTAGTTGCTAAAGAAAGACCATCATAATATCTTTTTGTCAAAAGCAGATTAGAAAACAATGTCCCATGACAGCAAGAGAGTGACAGGGGTGCCCTCAGAGTCAGCAGCGCAGGCGTGGGGAGCTCCGCCTTCTGGGAAGCAGGAGGCAAATCAGACCATGAGCTTGGCAGTGCCCTTGCTATGGCAGTTAACCATATTCTCAGAGTAGGAACATACTCTTTTTTTTTTTTTTTTTTTTGAGTTGGAGTCTCACTCTGTCGCCCAGACTGGAGTGCAGTGGCCGCTCCCGGCCACCACAGCCTCGACCTGCCAGGCTCCGGCGATCCTTCCGCCTCAGCCTTCCAGGTAGCCGGAATTACAGGCATGCGCTACCACGCCCGGCTGATTTTTTGATTTATTGTAGAGATGAGGTCTCGCTGCCCGGGCGGGTCTCAAACCCGCGGGCTCAGGCAATCCACTCACCTCAGCCTCCCAAAGGCGCGGGATTACAGGCTGAGCCACCGAGCCCGGCTAGGAACATACTCTTATAGAATAAAATATAAAACATACTCTTATAGAATAAAATATAAAACAGAAAATGAAGATTCACAACGAACATCTATAAGATTTATAATGGCAAAAACTGGAAATGACCCAGAGTCCAACTAAAGAGAAGCATCCCATCCACTACAAACATGTGTAAGAGCATGTCCTCACTATGAATTTAATCATTAAAATGCTCAAAAAATATCCAATAAGGAGAAATAGTCATAATATGTTAGGTGAAAACAGCAGAATACAAATATACAGTAGGATACCAATTTTTTTTTTTTAATGCATTTTGGGGGGTTGGGAGGAATAGGAGTCTCACTCTGTTGCCCAGGCTGGAGAGTAGCAGCACGATTATAGCCACTACAGCCTCAATCTACTGGGCTCAGGCAATCCTTCCCCCTCAGCATTCCAAGTAGCTGGAACTACAGGTGTGAGTCACTACGACTGGCTAATATTTTTATTTATTATAGAGACACGGTCTCGTCAAGTTGCCCAGGCTGGTCTCAAACCCTTGGGCTCAGGCAACCCTCTCACCTTTGTCTCCCAAAGTGTTGAGATTACAGGCATGAGCTACTGTGTCCAGCTAAAAAGTGCACTTCGGTGACGACAACAAAAAGATTAGAAAAAACATCAAAATATTAATAGTGGCTATGGATGCTTTTTACTTTTCAATTTTGGAATCTAAGCACCTAAACATTTGATAAATTTTTTTTAATTGATTAAAAAAAAGTTTGGTCATGAATATCTTTGAAATCTCTAACAAACTTATTACCCTCCTGAGTTACTGTATAACATCATAACAACCATGTTAAACATATATCTAAGTATAGCAAGCTCCAGAGGTATACAAAAATGGTACTAATTCTCTTGATGTGGTGAGAATATAGGTGAATCTGGTCCTTCCCTCTTCTAAGCATTTGGTAAATATATTATTAAAAACTTATATAACTAGGAAAAACAGAGGGAAAAACTCCCACAGCGAAGATGCAGACCCCAATTTCGATTTGCTGAATACACATACCATTAATGTCACAACCATGGCTACAGGCCTTCAACCTGAGGGCATCTGAAAACAGCCAGTGTCACCAACAGAGCACACATTTCTTTCCAAAGCAAAAATATATACTAAGCTAAAAGCTTGTTTCAACAGATTTTAAAATATTAATAAAGATAATAAAATTACTTTATAACAAAATGAGGAAAATAAAACCCAAATGAAGTCATCTCAAAACACATTAAGCTCTTTCCCCTGTTTCAATGATGTACTTTAAAGTCAAATTCAATTTGGCTTTCTGGTTTGAAAAGAAAATTCCACAGCATATTAATTGTACCCATGAGGAAGCCCCACTGCCCCAGGCTTTAAAGACAATGAAAGACAGTAAGTGAGAGACTATGGGAGCTCAGCGTAAATTCAGAGAAAAAGTGCCCAGGCACCGTCTTATCCTGAGGACTCAAAACCTCCCCCAGAGGGGAGAGCCAGTTAATCAGGGAACAAGACCACCCTGGTATGCGGACAGGTGCCCTGCACGGCCCTCTCTTTCCCATCTCCTCTCATGGGTTAAAACTACATTTCAACGCAAAGCTTCTCGAGCTGTGCCTTGGCCTTACTGGTGAGTGTTTCAGATCCTGAGGCAGGTTAATGAAATAATCCTATCCGTTAAGGTATGCTCTCACAGCAGCCCTTAAATCATACCATCTAGCAAGTTGCCTCCGTTCAGACTTAACCTGTCCTTCCTGTTAAGTCAGAGGGATGAACGGCCTCCTGACAGTAAGCAACGTACCTGCTATGTAACCCACAGTCACATTTTCCTCTTCCCCAACACAATCATGCTTGAAAAATGCAAGCAAAGCAGACAGACACCAACCTTCAACCCCACTTATGCACTTGACTCTGTCTCGGACTTCCACATTGTAGCCTTCGAAGGACATGAACACGCCGTCGGGGTGATATGGGGCTCTCTGTGCGTAGACTTTGGAATAGCTGTGAGAGAACTCAAAGCGGTCATAGCCATCATACTGAACCACCTTGCCATAGACATCAAAATACTTCTCCACCCAGGTGAACGGGAGGAAGACCTCGCTACCCTCCCGCCTCCCTTTGATTGTGTGCTCGTCGTTGATGAGACAGTCGATTTCCTCATACTTGAGCCCTAGCGCCTTGCTTCCCCCATTGCTGCCGAAGCCCCCAACGACAGGGGGAGCTTTCTGCTGCTCCTGTGCGAAGGCCTCCTCAGACTGCAGCCTGGGCACGTGCTTCACATAGTGGTTGCTCTCCGAGGCTGCTGCTCTCTTTTCTAATCCATCTGCTCTGAAGCCACTGCTCAGGTGCCGTGGAAACTGGGTGGCCTTGTCGCTGGAACACTTGTTCCACAGAAGCACCGTGACCAGGGTGAAGAATGCACAGATGATAATCAAAGTCTTATAGTTGACCCGAGCTGCCAAGCAACGCATATTCAGACCATACCTATGGAGACAAGAAGAAAAAGGCATCAGAGATGTGAACCGACACTTCACAGGATCAAGGGCCTTTCAGTTTCTCATAACCTCTCACAGGATGAGGACAGTATATTTTAATGCAAAGTTTCTAAAGATGCTGTGCCTTGGCCTTACTGTGAGAACTGTAGATTCTGAGGCAGGTGACCACACAACAATCATTTTAAGACAATTTTATTAACTGCATGTAATCTGGCCAGATTTAAAATGGCTAGCTCAACACTTTCTGCACATAGAAAAGGTAAGAGGTGGGCAGGCTTGATGCCTCAGCCTGTAATCCCAGCAATTTGGGAGGCCGAGGCGAGTGGATTGCCTGAGCCTGCAGTTTCAAGACCAACCCAGGCAACTTGACGAGACCTCATCTCTACTATAAATAAAAAATTAGCTGAGCATGGTAGCACATGCCTGTAGTTCCAGCCACTTGGAAGGCTGAGGTGGAAGGATCGCTGGAGCCCAGCAGGTCAACGCTGGGGTGGCCATGAGCGTGCCACTGCACTCCAGCCTAGGCAACGGAGTGAGACTCCAACTCAAAAAAAAAAAACCCTTTTGGTGAAACACTCAGACGGCACAAACCCTAAGACAAATGTGTGTCAACTCCCTTGACTGTGGCTCCTGTGATACTGAGCCACTTTTCACAATGACCCCCCTCCCCAGGCCAAAAGGAATGCCTAAGAAGAACATCCTTTCACAGAGACACCTGGGTTCAGATGTCTGGATTTTTTTCAGACTTTGGAATACTTGCATTATATTCACTGCAAATCCAAAACCTGAAGTGCTTCATGAGCGTTTCCTTGAGTGCTCAAAAAGTTTCAATTGTGAAGCATTTTTTATTTAGGGTTTCCAAATTCGGGATGCTTAGCCTGTCATTCCATTTATTAAGTAGTTAGGGTCAAACAACTTCAGTATTTATGTCCTAACACCCAAGTAGTTGTCTGAAAAAACATACTAGACTTTTTCAAAGAAGACACCGACATCTAGTTGCGAAATCGAACGTGAGCTTTTAGTGCTCATCCTACGCGGCCTTTCCTTCCAGAAACACCTCCTCCCACGGGCTCTAGGCACCATTCTCTCTCGTCCCCCTAACATCCCACTTGCTGTTCTCTCCCCAGTCTTCTTCGAGTGCTCCTTAGAGCACCATAGGTCCCAGTCCTCATGCTCCTGCTTATCTCTGTTCCCTCCTAAGTGATCTTACCCAATCTCATACTTTTAAAGACAAGGGTGACTCTCTCCAAATTCCATCTCCAACCGGACCTTTCTTTGAAAGTACAGATACATATGTAAGTGACATCTTTATCTGGAGGTCTAATCGACTTCTGAAGCAACATCCAAAACATCCCCTGACACTCTCTCTCAACCTGTTTCTCCCTTCCTGCTGCTCAGACTGAAAGCCTTAGTCCTCTCTTGTTCACCCATGTCCATCCAGCTGGCTCTACCTTCAGTTTATGGCCGGAATCTGACCTCGTCCACTGGAACGCTAGTCCCTCTGGTCCTACCAGCACCCACCACTCCACCCCAAGTCCACTCTCAACACCACATCAGAGCAATGCTCTTCCTTCCAGTCCTGACAGGGCTGCCGTCCCAGCTGGCCATGTGGTACACCGGCCAGTGGAGATGGAGTGCAAATATTCCTGGGCCACCTGCAGCTGGACTCGCTGGGAAGCATGGGAAATTACAGATTAGTTACATGGACAACATGTGGGACACTGCGGCTGGCTGAGAGCAGAGGGAGCAGGCTCACTGCCGTTGGCTGCCGCAGCTCTGTGACTTGCTGTGTGGTGTGAATCCACAATGACTCACTGTGTTGCTTGTACTCCCCCCTTCTCATATTCCCCTCAATAAACCCTTTGGACAGCAAATAAATTTTTTAAATAACAATAATTTTCAATTAAAAAATTAAATGCTGAATTTCTGTTTCCCAGGTAACTGGTGGTGAACGTGTACCTCATACATTTATTTAACTTCCAAGGGAAGGTAAACGCTGAGCTCTTCGGTGTCTGAAAACAACCATCCTCTACGCCCACTTCTGATGAATGGCTTGGCAGGATGCAGGCCCTCAGCTGCATCCTCTTTCCTTTCTAAATGTGGTAGGCAACACTCCACTGTACTAACGCACTAACAGTTATTCACGAGCAGTCTGACTTGAGTCTCATCCTCATCCCTGTGTGTCTGACTTCCCTCTGGGTATTTTGTTTATACCAGGGAGTCTGTAGTGGCGAGAGGAGGTCACGGGGTGATGTCTGATTCTCTACTTCAGCACTAGGTGTGCCCTTTCAACAGGAAAACTTGGTCCTCTGATTCTTTTTTAGTTTTGTTTTTGAGTAGGAGTCTCACTCTGTCGCCCAGGTTGGAGGGCAGTAACATGCTCATGGTCACCGCAGCCTGTGTCTGCTGGGTTCAGGTGATCCTCCCACCTCAACCTTTCAAGTAGCTGGAACTACAGGCATGCACCCCCACGCCCAGCTAATTTTTTGATTTGTTGTAGAGATGAGGTCTCACCAAGTTGCCCAGGCTAGTCTCGAATCCCTGGGCTCAGGCAATCCTCTCACCTTGGCCTCCCAAAGTGCTGAGATTACAGGCATGAGCCACTCTGCCCAGCCATCCTCCTATCCTTGTTTAAAGGATATAGTATCTTCTTGGATCTCTGAATATATTAGATTCCTCCTTTTTTCCCCTATCAAGTTCTGATTAGTCCTAGCTTCCCCACTGGCAAGTTTTCTGGAATTTTAGGCTTCTGCACCATTAGTTTTCTGCACAGGCCTGGCGATCTTCGGTTACCTGTTCATGTTGAAGAGGGGGACTCCCGAGCCCACACAGACTTCCTCTGCTGTCATGAAGATGCTCTGGTTGGGGTTAGACTGCTTCCTGAGGGGGACAGAAAGAGGGATCTCTGTGCTAGCTGGGCAGAAGCTGAGGGTTCCTTCGGGGTGAGTAGGCAGGGAGCAGCAGACTGCCATGTGCAGAGTGAAGCTGACTTTCCCTCTTTGGTTCTGTAGACACAGCATGTGCTTCTGAAGACTTTGTCTTTCCCAAGTTCTCTAAAGAAAATCTGCTTGGAGTCCTGTCTGGGAATCTCGCCAGCTATGTGCAGCCCAAGCGCTGAGGTGAGAGAGCTGTGAGGAGGGAGGGAGGGTACGGTGGTGCCTTCTGTTACCCGAGATCCAGAATCTGCTCCCCCATCAAGCCTCTCACAGTGCTAGGATTATAGGCATGAGCCACACCCGGTCACCCAGCTAATTTCTAAATTTTTTTTTTTTTTTTTTTTGTAGAGATGAAGTTTCTGCAGTGTTGCCCAGGCTGATCTTGAACTCCTGACCTCAAGCAATTCTCCATCTCAGCCTCCCAAAGTACTAGGATTCCTGGCATGAGCCACCATGCCCAGCCTTTAAATATGTTTTTAAAAGACTTCACTGAAATTGTGACTGGCTTTTTCTTTCCTCTGAATAATGTAGGCCAAGGCTTGTCTGCTCATTATTTCTCTGATTTACTCTAACAACTCACATTGCTTATAATTTCTTGATTGAGAAGAATGTTTTCTCTGAAAAAGAAATTCCTTGGTACTGAGTAAATAAATGTATGAATAATCAAATGCACTGCCTGGTTCAGTTAGCACGTGTTCAGCAACTATTACATGGCAGGGAGGCACTGTCCATGTCCCTAAAGGATAGATTAGTGGGCATTAAAAAAATAATGCAATGATTTAAGAACTGTAAAAAGTTATGTGGAATATGCTGTTAATACCCTGGTTTTTTTAAAGTGTTAAGAAAAACACTGAGGGAAGGTAAGAAGACTGACAGCCAAGCACGCCCAGTTAGGGCAGTTGCAGGAGCTGGTCTCTCTGCCTGGCACATGGTTCCTGAGACATCCCCCTGGCCTGCTCCTGCCTCCACTCAGGTCACTGCTTCTGTGTCCACTTCCTGCCTGCCTATCTAAAAGAGTAGCTCTCCCATCACTCTCCAGGTCCTTCCTCAGCTTTCTTTTTCTTCAGAGCATTCATCACCATTTGATACATCATATATGTAGATGACTATCCAGTTCCAATCCACTAGAATTAAGAGGACTGGGTTTTGCTTCTCCTGGTCACTGCTGTATCCCAAGTCCTTAGAAATGCACCTGACTTGCAGCAGACATGCATTAAAGATTTGTTGAATGAGTAAATAGTGTTAAGTATGCAATTTTTTAAAATAACAGACATTTGAAATAACAACTTTGCTTTCTTTCCCATATTTGGGTATTTGGAAATCATAATCCAAATAAAAATGAACATAACTGACACAACAGAGTATGGATTGTGATGCTGTATATTGGCCAACTCTTTAAAACAGATTTACAACTTAATTACTGCTGTTAGTAATGTTCCATCTGTTTACTGCTTAATAGACCAAGATTTAAATTATATATTCAAATGGTTAAACATGCAGTGATAGATCTAACTCAAGGGAGAATGGCCTGATGTTTTTGGTTGTCAGGACCCATACAATAATGTAAACAAAGTCAATTCTCGACAGCTACTTTGCTAGTCCATTTTATTTTTTTAGTAACAAAGTTAAAATTATCTCTGATACAAAGTGGCTCACAATGCTTCAAACTAAGATTCTATTTCTCAGCAAACATCCCACAGAAATTGAGTAAGGGGTGTATATGGCTCATTTTTTTTTCATACTTCGCAGATAATGAATGTTTGTGCAACCCTGCGTCAAGCAAGTCTTAATGTAGCACCATTTTGCCAACAGCATGTACTCACTTCCTGTCTCTGTGTCATATCTTTGGTAATTCTCACAATATTTCAAATCTTTTCATTATTCCAAACTTTTTCATTCTCACTATATCTGCTACGGCTGACCTGTGATCAGTGACCTGCAACTGTTTTGGAGGCACCACAAAGTGCACCGCTATCAGATGGCAAACTTTACCGATGAACGTCACGTAGATGAATGTCACATAGGTTCTGACTGCTCCATTGACCATCTGTTCCCCACCCTGTCTCGTTCCTCCTTCCCCTCAGGTCTCCCTATTCCCTGAGACACAATAATATGGACATTCGGTCAATCAACTACCTAGAGTGGCTCCAGGTGTTCAAGTGAAAGAAGGGTCGCACGTCTCTCACATTAAATCAAAGCTGGACATGAGGAAGCTCAGGGAGGAAGGCGTGTCGAAGCCAAGACAGGCCAAAGCTCAGCCTCTCACACCAAACAGCGAGCCACGCAGTGACTGGAAGCCAAAGGAAAGTCCTTGGGGGACGTCAGAAGTGCTCCTGCCGTGGACACGCGGAGGATGAGAAAGGGACGCGGCCGCCCTGCTGACGGGGAGGAAGTGTGAATGGTCGGGACAGAAGCTCCAGCCAGCCCGACAGCCCCTTAAGCCAAAGCCTCTCCCAGAGCCAGGCCCTGACTTCTCAATTCTGGGAAGGCTGAGAGGGCTGAGGACGCTGGGGAGGAAAAGGCAGAAGCCGGCAGGGACCGGTTCATGAGATGGAAGGAAAGGCGCGTCTCCAGATCATCCAGTGCAGGTGCGGGAGCAAGTGCTGGTGGGGAAGCTGCAGTGAGTCACTCGGGAGACCCGGCGAGACTGGGGGTGGTGGTGGACACACAGACTGCCAATGTGACAACGTGGCCTTCTAAGAGAAGATGCCCCCTGGGACTTTTACAGCTAGAGGGGAGAAGGCAATGCCTGCCTTCCACTTCCAAGGCCAGGCTCTGACTCTCTTGTTCGGGGCTAAAGCTGTCAGTGACGGTGAGCTAAAGCCAATGCTCCTTTATGTTCTGAAAACACCAAGGCCTTCAGGAATTAGGCTAAGTCTATTCTGCCAGTGCTCTAACAGCAGCTGGGAGAACTGACTCCCGTTTTGAAAGAAGTTCTAACCTGGGAAATTGCTATCAAACAGCATCACATGCTACAGAGAAATCTTTCATGAAGGAAGAGTTGATCTATGGGCAAATTTCACTGTTGTCTTATTTTAAGAAACCATTACCTGACCTCCAACCATTACTACACTGAGAATTCAGCAGCCACCAACACTGAGGCAAGACCCTCCACCAGCAAAAAGATAATGATCTGAAGGCACAGATAATCATGAGCATTCTTAGCAATAAAATATATTTAATCAGGTATGTACATTGTTTAAGATATATTGTTACTGCACACCCAAAGGACTATATACAGTGTAAACATAACTTTTATATGCACTGGGAAGCCAAAAGATTCCTGTGATTCACTTTATTGTGATATTCATTTTATTGTGGTGGTCTGGAACAAAACCCACAATATCTCCAAGGTGTGCCTATAGTGAACTATATATATTATTTGAATTTTACAGATGAAAAGACTAAGGCTTAAGGGCTCACAAAAAGATTCACCAGAGGAAGAGGACAGGGACAAAGCCAAGATAAGAACTCTTTTTTTTTTTTAAAGAGACAGGGTCTCACTCTGTCACCCAGACTAGAGTGCAGTGGTGTTATAACGGCCCACCACAGCCTCGACCTCCTGGGCTCAGGGGATCCTTCAACCTCAGCCTCAGGAGTAGCTGGGACTACAAGGGTGTGCCACCAAGCCTGGCTAATTTTTTTTATTTTTTTGTACAGATAAGGTCTTACTATGCTGCCTGGGCTGGTCTAGAACCCCTGGTTCAAACAATCCTCTGACTTCAGCCTCCCAAAGTGCTGGGATTATAGGCATGAGCCACTATGCCTGGCTAAGAGAATTTAAATATGGTAAAAAAAATTTTTCATGCTTTCCCTATTTTACAGATGAGCAAACTGAGACTTTGTGATGTTAAGTAATTTACCTGATTACTTGATGGTTCATATAACTGATATTAAGGAAGAGATTTGAACTCAAGTTTGTTAGTCTTACTCCAAAGTCTGTGCACTGATGTGTTATAAAATATCTTAGAGCAGATATAGAAATATTGTATTTCAGGTGCTGAATACTCCCCTTCTCCAAAAGATATTTTAATTTGTTATAGGTTACCAGATCATGAACTGGTGAACTGAATTCAGACATTTATAGACGTTGATTTGGACAAAGTTGAGTTTTGAACTTGAATCGACAGTTCACACAGGTAAAATATAATTGTAGGAAAAGTTGTCTAATTCTAATTCTCAATGAAGCTACTGTAACTTTTGCATTTTCTTCATATCTAATAGTATAATTACATGCCACATTAATATTAGAAAGGAACAGAAATGAGAATTATAACAATGAATGTTTACCTATATATATTCCCATAAAGCTACCTGGTCACCAGGTGGATTAGAATAATTAAGCTTTTAAAACACCATCCCCACTGGTCTGGCAAAACCAGCGAGAGTTTACAGATGCAGTGCATCACTTCATTTCTGCTCATCATCGCTGTGACACTATGCTGTAGCTTGCAGAGCACACTTTGTTCCCAGAGACAGAAATGGAGCTTGCCAACTTCATTGGTCCACATACACTGGAGGCTTTGAAAATAATGTTACATGTCCTAAAAGCCGCAAGGTGGCAGGGCATGTAAAATAACCAACGATAGTATAAGAAGTTAGGGCAGAAAAGGGAGAAATCCTAAGATAAAATGATTTTTATCCTATCTGTCTTTTTATTAAACACAGCAAAAAAGAGGAGAGGGGTGGAAATAAATGTTTTAACTTTTTTCCTACTTAGTTTAACTTCTGGCAAGAACATATCTTGAATACAGATGGTCTGCAATTACCCTTAGAATGACAATTACCAGTGACATCAAAGGTCAAATTTGCCTGCTCTGCTACTCAATGCAAATCGGCTTTGAAGCAACTTGAACCAATACTTGTACTTTCTCTGCTGGTCTTCTAGAAATATATTCATTGCCACAAAAGAAAGCAAAACAAAACAAAAATTTTAACACTATGGAGAGTAAAAGTTAGTTGTAGCCTTTACTAATGATGATGATGGCTTGTTGTATTAGCCCTTAGATGTAATTTACTTGTATAAATAAAAACACAAAGCACTCAGGAGCTGGGGAAAAGCATGTCTGCAGTGCTGCACTCCACCTGTAAGGAGACCAAGACTGCCCGGTAACTTCTCTCAGTTCAGGGTAGAGCTCATATTCCAAGCCTACCGGGCCCTCCACCTGACCTGCCGCTGTAGGAAAATAGTGTCACCACTAATAGGATGCCGAAGCCATGCCAATTTACCAGAAACAAGGCAGAAAGAACATGATGAACCTTTTAAGAATAACCTCAGCCGGGTGCGGTGGCTCACGCCTATAATCCCAGCACTTTAGGAGGCCGAGATGAGAGGACTGCCTGAGCCCACAGGTTCGAGATCAGCCTGGGCAACTTTGGTGAGACCTCGTCTCTACAATAAATCAAAAAATTAGCTGGGCATGATGGTGCCTGCATGTAGTTCTAGCTACTTGGAAGGCCAAGGTAGAAGGATCGCCTGAGCCCAGCATGTCGAGGCTGCGGTGGCTAGGAGCATGCCACTGCCCTCCAGCCTGGGCAACAGAGTGAGACTCTGACTCAAAAAAAATAAAAAATAAAAAATAACTTTAGGCAGTTTAGTACAGATGTTGACTGGTCCCAGAACAACCACCCTTCCAAATTGCTGGAAGTAAAGCTATTTGCACCAAAGCACTAAATTAATGGAGTAAAAAAAGAAAAATCTTATCAATTTCTATAGCAATAGTTATAACCATGAGCTAATGAACAGACTAAAGTCAATGATAAGGTATCTTCCTTGGTATTACTATACATCCATACACATAGTGTAGCCTAAGATCTGATACTGAGGAAAATCCAAAATACTCATGGTATGATCCCTGCCCTCAAGTGACTTAGAAACTCTATATAGTTGTTTTCTATATGTTTGAGTCACGTTGAAAAGGTGGTAAAATAAGTATAATTACTGAATTTGCAAATCAACTAGAAAGTAAGATGGCAGGTGGTTAGGAAAGGTAAGGCATGGACAGAGCTGCTCAAGAGGACACTGCGGGAGCAGGGCACAGACGGTACCTACTGTCTCTGAGAGAATTGGACCACTGCCAGGTGAGACCTTTTAAAATCCAGGATTAGAAACCTGAGCTACAGATGTCCTTATCTACAGTGTACAGTGCTCTCATCTTCATTTCTTCATTTAATTTTTGCAACAATCCAATGAAATGGGCAGGCTTGAGAATACTGTTTTATCAGAGAACCCTGAGCCTCAGTGACATGAAGCTGCTTGACACTGACAAGGCGAAATCATGTATGGAATGTAGGTCTTTTTGTTTATTGGACCAGACGAAACTCAAAGGATTCAGTCTCATCTAGGCTGGGAAAAGATGTTTCAAAGTCTTGAAAAGGGATTCTGATGATTAATGTGGTCTGGAAACCAATATTATACACCAGCGCTTCTTAAATTGTATTGGGCATCAGAATTACACAGATTGCTGGGCCCAGATTCTGATTCACTAAATCTGGGGAAAGGGCCCAAGAACTTACCTAAATTCCAGGAGACACCTATGCTGCTGGTCAGGGGACCACAGTGAGCCTCACAGTAACATACTGCATTAAGTACATATTTAACCAGTAGCATTTGCAAGTGAAAATAAGTGTGCTGCCCAAACTCGGAACTGTCTTATGCAATTCTGAAGATTAAGGTCATTAACATACTGATTCTGTAGAATAATTGATCTGTGCTCCGGTGAGAATGACATCAGCTAATGTTCCTGCTTTCTAAAATTAACAAAGCAGGAACTCAAGAGCTAGCTCAGCCCTGAGATAAAGCCTTCTTTGGGGAAGTGTCCGTTCTGGCTGTGCCTGTACACTGAAGCATCGCTCCTCATAAGCTGGGGCACGTTCTTTCAGGAGGGTAGGTGGGCGGTATGTATTTTGAAGTCTTGAAGATCTGAAAATACGTGTTGCTTCTTCATCAAACAACTTGGCTAGAAAAAGAATTTGAGGGTCCAAGTTGTCTGCAGCATTCTGTGTACACACAGCTCAGCTGTCTCCGATGTTTCCGTGAGAACCCTTGGACGCTGGTCTGTCTTTTCCTCCCCTGTGAATGGCTTCTGCTTGTCTGCTTTCCTCCCTGCCCAGAGGCTGACGACGACAATTTTAACAAGGAAAAGAGCCAGGGCTCACCAGGACAGATCTAGCCTTGAGCCTCTTTTCATTCCATCTTCCTGGTGTTTGGCAACAGGCCTGTCTCAACTGCAGGCTCAGGTTCGCACATCTCAGAAAGGTTTTGCCTATCGTGTGTTCGATTGTTGTTCCTGTTGAGCCTGTTCTGGTCTCTTCCAGAATGCCCACCGCACCTCTGTGCTCCCTCCTTCGTGTCTACCATCTTTTTCTTCCAGTTTTCTCTTTTCATCTCTTCCTCCTTTTCTCTGCATTTCAGAAGAGGGCCTCAGCACACATTTGTATCACTAACATCCACTCTCCATTACTCCTGGTGCACGGTTTACTTTGGAAACCGCATACTGGTTTCTGTTCTATGCTGCTCACATGGCTACTGTGTTTCTTCGTTTCCATCCCCTGGTCCCTTATTATATCTAATACCTTTTCATTATGCCCCCCCACTAGCTAGCTCCCCTTTCACCCCAGACCATGTCCTATGAATTTATTTCCACATCTTACTTCAAAGGCCCCACAATTTTTTAATGTGCAAATATAAAAAACCACTTTCTAAAATTTCCTGGCTACTGAAGTAACCATTTACATTAAGAGTACGTACTTTTGCCCTGTGAGGAGTGCTATATTCCTCTTTTTTTATGGCTGCAGAATCTTATCTGAGTCTGTACCCCAGTATTTCCTGTAAACCAGTAACTACAGATTTAGACGTCCGATAAAAGCGGGGTTTGACTTTTCAGCAAGAACACCTCACAGTAGAGTTGGGAGCTTTCATTAGAAGTGTATACAACAGTTCAAATG
This sequence comes from Carlito syrichta, assembly GCF_000164805.1. Lineage (NCBI taxonomy): Eukaryota > Metazoa > Chordata > Mammalia > Primates > Tarsiidae > Carlito > Carlito syrichta. Next base: position 1,231,084 of record NW_007258354.1, read on the forward strand.
TCTCTCTTTATGATGCTATGATTAACCCCTGTGTTCAAGTCGTGTCAGCCTCATCCATTGTACAGTCATCATATGACCCAAGGAAGCTACTGAGGCCTTAGCCATCATGTCCAGTGGTAGCCCAGAAAGAAGAGAAAAGCTGTCATAATGCTAACCCATGAGCAGTGTGCCCAATATTAGTGTCAGCAACCACTGATGCTTGCTTCATTAAGAGATGCAAAATGGTGAGACCTACCAACCCTTCTTGATGTATTAGTTGGAATATTCTATAAAGAAAATTTTGCCTTTTCTAACTATTTGGTTATCCTGAGGTACACAGTTTGTATAAAAAAGACAGAATGAATGACTGAATCTTTCCTTTATGAATTCTCAGAATAATGAATTGGCTCCCTAATCTCCAAAAATAAACTAAACAATTAGCTTTAAAAAAAAAAAAAGGATCATATGAACTCAAGGGTTTGTAACCTATTTGAATGTGCAGTTTCACTTTTTTTTTCTCATTTCTGTATTTCAGGTAGGGGAGAGCTTCCTTTTCCATATTTCTAGTGCTGTATGCTATTTTTAGAACTATGTCTAAAAACTTTAGTGATGATTGGAGGTGGGGCTAGAGCGAGTTAGATGCCTGTGCCACTGTGCTGTCTCTGTATGTGAGGATTAGGCTTTGCTGCTCGTAACAGGCACCAGAAACAAGCCATCATATGTTGCAGCCTTTCCTACTTCTCCCACATACAACAGAGACCAGGAGCAAGCAGTATGGAGCTGACATGCAGCGACATACTCATGGGCCCTGGACACCTTCTAACTTTCTACTGCACCTGTAACCCAAGGGAGCCCCTGGAGCCTCGGCCACCCTGTCGGTGAGAAGAGGGGAAGGAGAAGGCAGAAGAGCCTGTCTCCCAGCGGAACCAATCGGCCCGGACAAGCCTCTCCTTGAGCTTCACACAGCACTGCCAACACTTCAGTAGCCAAATCTTAGCTGCATGGCCACCCCTAGCTATAAGGGATGCTGGGAAGTGCCTTTTTTTCCAGGCACAATGTCAAGTGAAAAAAACAGGGTTCTATTCCTAAGAAGGAGAAAACGGACCCTGGGAGGAGCCACAGACTCTGTCTCTCCATCTCACAGAAAGTCCTTTTCAGGTACAAATGGAACTCTCCCCACACCATCCCGACTCACACTTCAACCATACAGATTCTCGAAGTCTGGTTTGCAATCAGTCATGAATCTTCAGGCATTTTGCTCTAGGTTGAGCTCCTTGAAGGCTCAGGGTGTATATTTTTCCTTCTCTCAGTGTCTATTCAGGCATTCCATTCAAACATGACTTGTTCAGACGTACTGAAGGCACATACTGTCAGCACATATAGGAATGTGGATTTTCAAGCATATCCACTGGATTGTGTCAGCTGTATGGCAACCTAGTCTTCCCACAATCCAGAGCTTCTGCAGAAAAGCAGCAGTAGCAGCACCCACAGGAAGGTCAACTCTGCTACCCTCACCCATCTTCAAGCCTTTATGAGACATGTTTGGGGTTAAAAAGATAACTCATTTGAATGAAGAGGAAGTTGTTCCTTTTTTAGGGGGCGGGGGAAGGTTACAGAGAAAGAAAACACTGAATGAGCAGTTTCACCATATGCCAAGTGCTATACATACTTCCAGCAGAAATCAAACTCTAAGAGGAGCTCACCTGCATACAGCTGGGGAAACTGAGGAGTTTTTTAAAACTCTGTCAAAGAAAAATTATTAGTGAGCACAGAGTGAGATTTAAGTCTAATTTACCTGGTTTCAAAGTGCAAGTTCTTTTTTTTTTTTTAATAATCAATATTTTTTATTATGATATTGTGGGGTACAGTTAAGGGTTAGGTACACAAATATGCTTCGTTCAGGCATATTGTTGATAAGAGGTGTCTCCCCGTAAGTGCAAGTTCTTTTCATCTAACTTTGGTATTACCTAATCTGGCTCCAAATCACCATAGACTTTATCACCAACTGGAGAAGAGCAGAACATCTGCCCTTGATTTGTGCAGATACAATTTCAGCTACTAGCATCATGCATTAGCTTCCGAATAAAAATCTATTTCTTTTTTTTTTTTGAGTTGGAGTCTCACTCTGTCGCCCAGACTGAAGTGCAGTGGCTGCTCCCAGCCACCGCAGCCTCGAACTGCTGGCCTCCAGCGATCCTTCCGCCTCAGCCTTCCGAGTAGCCAGAATTGCAGGCATGCACTACCACACCCGGCTGATTTTTTGATTTATTACAGAGATGAGGTCTCGCTGCCCAGGCGGGTCTCGAACCCGCGGGCTCAGGCAATCCACTCACCTGAGCCTCCCAAAGGCGCAGGATTACAGGTTGAGCCACCAAGCCCGGCTTGTATTTTTCTTTAAGCTATGCAACCTCAGTAATAAATCAAAAAATCAGCCGGGCGTGGTAGCACGTGCCTGTAGTTCCAGCTACTTGGAAGGCTGAGGTGGAAGGATTGCCGTAGCCCAGCAGGTCGAGGTTGCAGTGGCCAGGAGCGTGCCACTGTACTCCAGTCTGGGTGACAGAGTGAGACTCTAACTCAAAAAAATATAAATAAATAAATAAATAAATAAATAAATAAATAAATAAATAAATAAAAGGAGCTTTTAACGTATTCGGCTTAATTCTCTCTAGCATTGAAAGCAAGAATACAAAGGGCCAGAGCAGGAATGTTTTTTAAAGAGTAAAGAGCTGCTCTGTATCCAGAAAAACGCAGTTGTAGTGTGGCTAAAATGTTCTTTCAAGTTCTGTATAGTATTTAACTCAAAGCTCTCAGCTGGCTCCTGAGCAATGTGTCAAACCAGCCATATGCCATGTAAATAAGTCTCAGGAAGGAGTCCTGGCTTCTCCAGCTGTGTCAGATTGCTCCTCTCACCAGGAAAGCCAGGAAAGCCTAATGCCTATTCACTCTCCATGGCTCAGGCAAGGAGGACGTTATGGTACAAGGTGGCAAAACTGTCCTAGGAAGTTCTAGAGACTACAAGTTGACATTCCACTTCTTTTTTTTTTTTGAGTCGGAGTCTCACTCTGTCGCCAGGGTGGTGTGCAGTAGCACGCTCACTGCCACCGCAGCCTCAACCTGCTGGGCTCAGGCGATCCTTCCGCCTCAGTCTTCCAAGGAGCTGGAACCATAGCATGTACCACCATGCCCAGCTAATTTTTTAATTTATTGTAGAGACGAAGTCTCGCCATGTTGCCCAGGTTGGTCTCAAATTCATGGACTCAGGCAATCTTCTCGCCTCTGCCTCCCAAAGTGCTGGGATGACAGGTATGAGCCACTGCGCCCAGATAATAAATTACATTTAATTAACGTGGGAGGAGGAAAACGAGACTGCATCGTTTCCTCAAATATAAAAACACTAGGTGGAAGACGTCAAATAAATTCTAGTTGTACAACATGTATCAATGAACCTGCTATGCATGTTGGTGTCTATTTCACATGTTACCACATGTTGGAAAAAGATATAAATTTTTTTTGCCATAAATAAGTTCCTCAACGTCCAAAATTCCACTGTAAGCCAAATATCATTACAATAAAAAAAATTGGTCCCAATGCCATACTTTTTAATATGAAGTGACTTGTTTCTCGCTATTTCATAAAAAAGTATGGTCGAGATGCTGGTACATATTTGAGAGATGTCTCTGAGTGCAAAGGGTTCAAAATCCCAAGGCAGAGTCTTTGCCAGGCAGAAAAAGCTGCATAGGGAAAAATCAGGGCTCAAAGTGATTTTCAAATGTGAGTAATTACTAAGCTGACTTAATAGAGGACCTAGTAGAATGCAGTTTTGAGCTACTTCAGAAAGCATCATGTCAGAACAAATGACTGAGGAGCATGCTGATGGGTCACGGGGCAACGATCTGGTGAGACTATACTGTGGCTCCTACTTGCCATTTGACTTCATGTTCACAATGAAAAGACACAGTTAGTAACCCAGCCTCTGACCCTGTACATAACCTTCACAACTTAAAAAAACATGGTACAAGTAGCAACCACGTTATATATCTCTCTCAAGAATTTTATAGTTAACAGAATACGGAACAGGAGATAGGAAAATGGGGACCTTGTAGAAAGGGGAGAGGGGACAAACCGCAGTTCCAAGTCTCCTTGTGTAGACCCTTATTCCCATGACCCACAGGCATGATGTACTCTTTCCAGGCATGGAGCCTGGCAGATGTAGCTGACTCCAGCATGCATTGGCTTCGCTGCCATGCCAGCGTCTTCGCTGCTCTAGGTCACCATGTTCTCCCAGTAAACCAGTACGAGTGCTGGACACCTCACAGGACACATGGGGTCCTGAGGACTCACTGAGACAACGTGGGACCTAAACAACGTGGGAATGGGAGTTCCAGTTTTCTTTCAGAAGGGCTGCTAATTTGTTAAGTCCCACTTGTCCAGAGTCTAGTAAGGACACAGCGAGAAGTCAACACAGACTGCAGACCTGGGACCCAGCTTTCTAACTGAGCCCAGTGTCTGCTGTGACACTCCATTTTGTACCTCATTCCAAATCCTTTATTTCCTACTCCTGCAGCAAGCTAAACTAAGAGACACAGTGTACCTCAACGTCTCCTCCAAGCTATCCTCCACATTTTGAAAACAATCAACAAGTTCATCCCCAATTTCCAACAGAGGCTCAGAGCCTTCAGTGAGGTGCCTCAGACTTAATGACCTAAAACTAAGTCACTCGAGAGAATGCTACACTAACCCATGATGAACAGAAATGGTTAGAGCAGTCTACCCACAATAATTCCAAACTGGAAACAACCCAAATGTCCACCACTTGGGCAATGGATAAACTGTGGGTCACCTGGACAACAGAGAGCACAACTCAGCAACATACTGACGCTGATGCCTGCAGCCAAACAACCAACCTCAAAAGCATTTTGCCAAGTGACAAAGTGACAAAACCAAGCTCAAAAGGTCACTTATCATGTAGGTAATATTATAGAAAAAACAAAATCATAGGGACACAAGTTAGAAAGGAGTGACCACAAAGGGACAGGAGGAACGTCTACAGGAAAGGGACAGGAGGAACGTCTACAGGAAATGGAGATACTCTAGATTTTGATGGTTGTGATGGCAGTTAAATGACCACATACAACTGTCAACGCTGTACACGTTAAAAGTTAGGCTGGGCTCAATGGCTCAACCTGTAATCCTAGCACTTTGGGAGGCTGAGGCGAGTGGATTGCCTGAGCCTGTAGGTTCAAGACCAGCCCAGGCAACTTGGCAAGACCTCATCTCTACAATAAATCAAAAATTAACTAGGTGTGGTAGCGTGCCTGTAGTTCCAGCTACTTGGAAAGCTGAGGCGGAAGGATCACCAGAGCCCAGCAGGTCGACACTGGGGTGGCTATGAGCATGCGTGCAACTGCACTCCAGCCTGGGTGACGGAATGAGTCTCCAACTCAAAAAAAAAAAAAAAAAGCTAAATGGCCACATACAATGGTCAATGCTCATCACACCATATGGGGCATTTTACTGTATAGAAATTATACCTCAATACATCTGTCTTTTAAAATAACTGGTAAAATTAATCTAGAGAAATATATTTTGATTTCCGTTTTTCAAGTAATAAATACTATGAAAATAGACAATTAACTCATTAAATAGGTCGAATAAACAAAGAGAGAAGATATATCTTAGGAAAAACCTGAGTCTTTGAGAGCCTAACAGATCTAAATTTGAATCCTGGTAAACTGGACAGCCTTGGACAAGTTAGATAACCTTTCCAAATATCAGTCTCCTCATCTGTATAGCTGAGATGGTACCTTCTGCCTTACAAAGTGGCTGTAAGATTAAATTTAATCTTAATTTAGTGCCTGCCACATAGTAGGCACTCACAGGTAAAGAAAAATGTTTATGGATGAAGTGATGTTTCTTTTCTAAGTCAATTTAAAAAAGAGTAATCTTCACCCATCTATATAAGCTCATTTAATTAACAAATATTTTTAAAAATTAACAAAAATTAACAGCTATTATATGGTATGTTAACATCGTCCCAAATAATCAGAAAAAACAGAGAACACATTCCCTTAAACAAAACACCCTTCTTATGCTTCTGTAATTTTTATTATCTCATAAAAGTTGATAAGAATACCAATCAAGAAACAAATACAATCTGCCTTTCCACAGAATGATATATTGGTAAGGAGCACAAATTTTATCAGCAATAAGTGTGAATTCAGTAAGATTTAATCTAAGATCTCCCATATTTACCATTTTCTAAGCAAATAGGAAGGTTCTCAGACTTAATTAACGTCGGCACTACAGGAACATTCATTCCCCTCCTACTTAAGACCTGCTGAGCCAAGGACAGAGGTATCATCTGTAGGCTTCAAAATCTAAGGTGAATGCAGCTTGCAACACAGAAACTGCATTTACCTAAATAAATAAGGTGCTGAAGTAGAATGAAAGGTTGAGTATTCCTTAATGTATATAAATACATTTTCTATACATATCCATGTATTTTCTAAGGGTGGACACTAAGTTTTCACTGACGTTTATACAAACAATGTTAAAATCTTGCCACTGGAATTACTTACAAAGGTGAAATCTGAATTACAAATATTTGGCAAAGAGAAAATGATAACCTTCTGTTTTTCTTCCCAAATTGAAATCCTTTTCTCATATATGTGTTTCGCATATATTTCATATGTGTGAATGTACATACATGTGCCTTCTTCCTCCAACAACCTCTACCATACAGCCTACACACTGCTTCATATTTTTAAAAGTTGGAGCAAAGCATTCTAGGGAAAGGAAAAGTAAGGGCAAAGGTCCTGTGGTTGATGTGTATCTGGTACATCTGCGAAACAGCAAAGACACTAGTGTGGGTATAATAGGAATAGCAGAAAGCAAAATCAGAGATGCGACAGGAAACCAGATCACGAAGCTCCTGCAGGTCAGAAGGCTGCTCAGAGGCTGGAACAATCGAGATGAGACACTTGGGAAAGCCGACTCAGTCAAGGCAGTGCTAAAGGGGTGAATGAGGCCTGGTCACATTTTGGACATCCTTTCAAGGCCAAACCAACAAGATACACCCAGGAAATGTATGTGTGGCATGAAAGAATGAGGAGTCAACCACAGCGCCAAGACATTAACTGGAATGACCAGGAGGCCAGATCTGCAACTACCCAAGCAGGGATGCCCACTTGCTACAACACTTGGCTCGCTTCCCCCTACAGGCACAGCAAATGACACGCACAGGCACTGAGGTTCACGACTCACTGCTTCCTCCAAACACGTATCTGGTTTTTTTCTAATTTTTGGTTGACACGTAGTAACTGCACATATTTATGAGGTACAGAATATTTCTACCTGCAATGTGTATGCAGTGTGTAACAATCAAATCACAGCAACTGGCTATCTGTCACCTCAAACATCTGTTATAAATATTCAAATTCTTCTCTTCTAGCTTTCTGAAAGTATGCAATAAATTATTTACTACAATAAAATACAGAATTTTGAATATGGTCTACTCAACACCATATTCACCCTTCAGTGCTGCAGAAAACGGGACTGTTATTTTGTATCTCCTAGCCTCTCCTAATCCTCCCTCCCCTCCCCAGTCTCCAATACCCACAATTCCACTCTCGAAGTCCACGAGCACAACATTGTTTTCTTAGTTCCCACATTTACAAAAACACACCTGATCTATTTAACTTAATGTGACTGTCCTCCAGGCTTATCCTTGCTCAAATGACAGGGTTCCCTTCATGTTCATGGCTGCATAGTATTGCATTGTGTATATATAGCAAATTTTCTTTATCCATCTATGGTCTCTTGAAGGATATTTAGGTTGATGCTGTATATTAACTACTGTCAATACTGCTGCAATAAACATGTGGGCGCAGGTACTTGCATAAGTTTCTGCTTCTAACTTTTTCCCCCACCCCGAACCCTTTTGGTGAAGCCAGTGAATACTTTCATAGAGTAATGTTCTTTAATGTATAAAATAACATACTTTACAAAAGTAACCAATTTTATTGAAAGTTATAAAAACTATCACAAAGGATGTGATAAAATAATTTTGTGCTTCTTTTTGAATAACTCATTAGAAGACAGAACATTTAAAATGAAAGCTAGTTACAAAAAGACAAATACTATATGATTCCTCTTGCAGGAGGTACTAAATAGTCAAAATCACAGGGACAGACAGTAGAATGGTGACTGCTAGGGGCTGGAGGCTGGGGGAGGGGGAAATGGAAATTCCAGGTTAACAAGCACAGCCTTTCAGACTTATAGGATTACAAGACTGAGAGTCATGGAGGCGGATGCACAGCACTGTGAAGGTATTTAATACCACTGATCTGTACTCTTAAAAAAGGCTAAGATAGTAAATTGTACATTATGTGCATTTTAACACAGTAAAAAAATTGGAAAACAAACTAAAAGAATCACAGAGCTAGAAATAATCTTAGAAACTACAGTCCAACTACTTTATTTACAGACAACAACAACAAAAAAAAGTAAGATCTAGCTTACTGACTTGTCCCAAGTCACACAGCCAGTTGTGGCTATAGCAACACCAGCCTCAACTCTTCAGGTGACTATGGCTGTGCTTTCCTTTGCAACTCTGCTGTTCTGTCTGCAGCACTGAAATAAACACAGACTTAGGTGACACTTCTGTATAGACTACTTAGTATCACAATATACTTTACCCTGGAAAGTAACAAAAGAAATATTGAAGTACTAGGCTTCTTCCTTACCAAATATCAACTAACATTTATACTTTTTCAACAAGTCTATAGTTTGGCTGCTTACATATACTGAAAACAATTACCCATACAATTTCATCATACTTGAAACATCTATATTTACTGATGTAGAATATTAAATGCTGGAAATAAAGACTAAATAACTAAGACTGGCCTATAGATAAAAGGACATTAAGCGTACAATAAGGCTGCTAATATAATAAAAATGTTAAGAAAAACTCTTACAACTGACAATTCTACATAAAGTCATTAATCTTGACAGTATAACATTGTTGCAGGGTAAAATACCATTAAGTTAAAGACAGTTTAATCGCTAAGCAAATGAATTTATTGACCTACCAGAAAATGAGTTTACTGACAAGGGAGTTATAAGTATTATTTGAAGCTATACAAGTTTGCTTAGCAACTATCAAACTAAGTGTCATTTTTAAGAGTTTAGACCACGAGTCCCCAACCCCAGGGCTGTGGACCAGTACATCCGTGGCTGTTAGGAACCAGGCCATACAGTAGGAATGAGCAGCGGGTGAGCAAGCAAAGTTTCATCTGTATTTACAGCTGTTCCCCATCAGTCACACTGCCACCTGAGCTCTGCCTTCTGTTGGATCAGTGGTGGTATTCGATTCTCATAAGAGCACAAACCCTATTGTGAACTGCACATGCAGGGATCTAGGCTGCACACTCATGATAACCTAATGCCTGATGATCTGAGGTGGAACTGAGGCAGCGATGCTAGCACAGGGGGAGCGGCTGCAAATACAGATCAACACTAGCAGTGGGGTTTGCTGCTAGTTCCCCCTCCTCCACCCACTGTCTTCCACAAAACCAGTCCCTGATGCCAAAAAAGTTGGAGACTGCTGGTTTAGATTGTCAAAAATTTATATTTGCAGAATTTCTGAGATGCATATTTTTACTACTAACAGTAATGCAAACGTGTACCATTTCTGATTCATAGTTTGCTTTTGTTAATCACTAATGTCATTAGAGAGTCCTTTCTGAGCTATCAAATGGAGTTTTAATCACATGGTTAGCATTAAGGAGCATTATGCGACAGCTCCCTCACATAACACAAATAAAACAGGTGTTCCAAAGCGAAGTCCCTGATGGTTGAGAAAAATACTACCTAGGGCTGAGATCATCGCAGTCTTACATATTAATTTCCCTCCCAAAGACTTAAAAAAAATTTAGAGAGATTTTCTAATAATTTTCATTACTTTTCTAATCTTTTTTTTTTGAGTTGGAGTCTCACTCTGTCACTCAGACTGGAGTGCAGTGGCCGCTCCCGGCCACCGCAGTCTCAACCTGTTGGGCTCCGGCGATCCTTCCGCCTCAGCCTTCCAAGTAGCCGGAATTACAGGCATGTGCTACCACGCCCAGCTAATTTTTTGATTTATTGTAGAGATGAGGTCTCGCTGCCCAGGCGGGTCTTGAACCCGCGGGCTCAGGCAATCCACTCACCTCAGCCTCCCAAAGGCGCGGGATTACAGGTTGAGCTACCGAGCCCGGCTACTTTTCTAATCTTAACACATTCGTGACCAGCACATTTTCCACTTTCCTAATACTAAGAGTGGGTGAAAACTTAAAAAAAATCTGAAGCTGGTTGCCACAAACTTCTGTCATTAAAAACAAGCAAAAAGGTCTGTTGTAAATTGTCACCTTTTTCACAATACAGCTGAAAGTTGCAGACATACCTAGTATTTGCCTCACACGCCACTCTGACTAGCGTTCCATAGTTTATATTTTTATTCAGATTATAAACCCAAAAAGACAGTCTTCCACAGTGAGGAAAATTCATGTCACTGGCAACTAGGAACAGAATTTGGAATGAAGTAAATTCATGTCAGCTCACAAATAAGTTAAGAAAAGAATAAAATAGCTGGTAAAAGTGTGGATGAATAGGTCAAAAGACAAAGGTTCAAATTCTGACTCTGATACTATTTTAGCTGTGCTACTTTGAATAAATTTTCTTCATTTGTAAAATATGGGCAATCACACCTACCTTGTAGGCAAATTGTGAGAATTAAAGAAAATAATATGGAAAATAAAGAGCCTGAGTCAGAGTCAACCAAAGAACAGCTGCTCAAAAGAAGTTAAACTCTAACCTTCCTCAATTCCCCTATGTCAAAAAAAGCTGATTCCGACACTGAAAGGAAAAACTGATCATGTTAACTGTCAGAAGTGAACAACTGCAAGCAGCTGTCACTGTATGAGTCTCGGGTTCTGCAGCACACTCAACCGAAGTCACAAAGGTCACCCTCAGAGTCTTCTATAAACAAGGAAGCAGGCCATATCGAAACCTTACACAACAAACGCCCACATTCTTTCCCTTTTTCCCCCTCTGCCTTTCAGCAAAAGGGAAAAAAGAAATAAAAAACATGCCAAGGGTGCCAAAAAAAAATGTATACACATTTTAAGAGAAGAAATCTATGCATTACTTTTATCTGCAGTAATCATTAGTGTATGGATGCTGATGCTAACCACTCTGAGCACCTCTTGTCATTGCATAAGTCAAACATGACTTTTTTTGTGTTCATCTGTTGTTATCGGTGTGTATATGGAAGATTACAATTTAATAGTTTTTTTCCTTTCTTAAAATGTGTATACATTCTTGGGTACCCTCCATATTTATAATATATGTATGTGCAGTATTATTTTTTTCGCTCACAAGTCTTGGAAAACACTGTTTGTCTTACTTATATCTCATTTATAGATAAAACCTGAGAAGGAAAGACAACATATTATATACAATCGCTACAGCAGCCACCATAGAAAGGTGTATACTTTCTAATATAAAACTTGCTGGTTTAAATCAAAGACTATAATCAGAATAGTAATAACACTGGGTTCAGCCAGCAGACATATCAGTGATATAATCATACTATCACACAGGACACTTAAAGAGATAAGCTTATTCTAAAGCAGAAAATGTCATCTTCCCAAATGTAATTATTTCTAATACTAACAGTTTTCAGAATTTGCATATGCAAATAAAACACTGTTTATTATAGTTTAGCTTTTTCCTACTGAAAAAGGGAATAACTAGGTTAACTTGAACTATCAACCAGAATCAATCATAATTACCCAAATGATGTGACAGGAATGCTGTCCCTTAAGGTATACAGTATTTTCCAAATTTAAGCAAATTATTTTATATAATATATAAAGCTCTTAAGAGGACTTTATACAGCAAACAAATAGAGAGGCCTAACTAAGTAACACAGCATCCCTGCACATATTCTAGTAGATATAAGTCTTTACAAAAAAGAAATCGTAAATACAGGCTCAGACAGGGTAGGAAGCGTTCACTAAAACTTGATATGCCTTTTATCCATTCTTAAAGACTCAACGTAAGCTAAGAATTCAATTAGTCATTGGATTACAGGTTATTTAGCACTAGTAGACTTTGCAACACAAAAAGTAGGTGACGTGTGTTCCACACATTCTTACTAATTCAGTTCAACAAAGCAATGTCTTAAAAGTATTTTGAGGCTGCCATTTAGATTTGTATGTGAAGTGGCCCAAGTTTGAAAACATTCATTTCTGCTCTTTCCCCTAACAGCAACTAATGAGTTGAAAGACCACACCAAAGACTGCATATGTTGACAGACATCCCTAGAACTTATCAGGTTGGTTGGTTCCCTTGACAGTCAAAAGGGAAAGACCTCATCAAAGGCCCTAAAACATGCTTGTCTAGAGTGACATTTGTCAACCCAAAGCTCATCTTTAGCACTAGCAGAACTCACTAGACTTTATCTCATCTTATGTCTTCTCAGTTACAGATGTAATCCTTGGACAGATTCCTATGATGCAATCTAGCTTTAGACAACAATGAAATTATCACTCAAGCACTCAGCAACATAAAAACTATACATACATTTTCTTGAAATAAGCACAGATAACCACAACTTATATATGGAAATGTTATCTTATTATAAAGTACTGTCAAACAGAGAGACTGGTAACTAATCCAATCAAGAGGATGCTGGAAGTCCATCTACCTACTCTGATCATAAAGAAGAAATAGAGAGTAACAGACGGGACCTGCTGCTCCTTTGCAAACATACATGGATGCTGTATGAAAGGTTGTTCAGCAGCATTGGTCATTAGGAAAATGCAAATTGAAGCACGAGACACTACTCCACGTGCATCTCAAGCAAAACACCTTGACAGGACCAAGGGCTGAGGAGTGCAGGGCAAGAGACTCACATATGAGTGGTGTGAGTCTGCCAGCTACTGTAAAGTTAAATACATACTTACAATAAAGTCCATGGTCCCACTCCTAGGGATTTGCTCAAGTGAAATGGAAACTTAAACAGATACACAAATCCTTTATGTAAACATCTGTAGTAGCTTTATCATGATTGACCAAAGCTGGAAACAACCCAGATGAACCTCAACAGATAAACAATAAGGAGACCGTGGGACACACAACAGAATACTACTCAGCAACAAAAAGGCACAAACTAAGGATATCTATATGACAAACAGATAAAACCTACATGCATTGTGCTAAGTGAAAGAAGCCAGATCTAACAGGCTACATACTGCATGGTTCATTTACTTGAGATTCTGGAAAAGGGTACACAGATGAACAACCAGTGGCTGCCAGGGTTGGGGTGTGGAGAGGGGCTAACCACAAAGTGGTAGCTGCAGGACTGTGGAACTATGGAGTTGCCACTGGCAGACACATAACTCTTCATTTTTCAAGACCTATATAACTGTACAACACAAACAGGAAGTTTTACTGTGTGTGTGTGTGTGTGTGTGTGTGTGTGTGTGTGTGTGTGTGTGTGTGTGTGTTAAAAACAACCAACCAGCCTGTAAGGGAAACACAGGACAGAATGTAAGCTGTGACACATAAACACAACCAAGATACAAATGAATGACCCAGTCAGCTGAAGGGGCTGGGGGAGAAAAGGCCTGACTTGACTGCCTTCAGAAAAAAGCACTTTGGCTGGATACTGTGAGGTTAAAGGTAAAGGGATCTGTATACAACACCATTCTATTTGGTAAATTTGTTTCTCATAGGAGTATGGGTTAACAGTTCTGGAGCTACTGTACATGTATAACAAATACATAAACATATGGCAGATGACAGTTTCTCCCTATGGGAGAAAGCAGGTATAGTCAGGCAAAACATGAATGCTAGGATAATTCCTGTGGTGATAGACTGGAGCTGAAAGGATCAACAAGAACTGATTCCTAATATGCACATACAGACAGTAGACACAGAAATAAATACAGATGTGTGCAGACATACGGGTGGTATATACACATGCATTTCCTAACTCTGACCCAAGAAAGCCTAAAAGCAGTTGCGCCTCAGTAGCAATGAGCAGACCTAGCACCCAGATGCTGGTTTCTGGCTTCTATTCCAATAAGATGGATCTCAGTAGGCTGAGCATGGTGGCTCACACCTGTAATCCCAGCACTTTGGAAGACGGAAGTGAGAGGATTGCCTGAACCCACAGGTTCCAGACCAGCCTGGGCAATATGGTAAGACCTCATCTCTACAATAAATAATAATTTAAAAAATTAGTTGGACGAGGTGGGGCATGCCTGTAGTTCCAGCTACTTGGAAGGCTGAGGCAGAAGGATCACCTGAGCCCAGCAGGTCAAGGGGACGGTGGCCGTGAGGGTGCCAGGGTGACAGAGTGAGACTCCAGCTCAAAAAAAAAAAAAAAACCCAAACAAACAAGATGAACCTCAGTTACTTGAAGTGGGTGATACAAGAGCTGGGAAAATACACAATAAGTCTGTGGCATCTTATGTCTCCAGAAAGTAAGGAACTGCTTTAAAAAAAGGGGGGGGGAGGGTGGAACAACACAGCATGTTGAAAGGATACAGAAGCAAACTTAATAGTGCTCCCAGTGACCAGAACTGGGACAATCTGAACAACAAAATAAGTAACAACAGTGCTGACCCTAATCCAGAAAATAAAATAAATATAAATGAGTTCACACTGATACAAATAGATAATTAAATAGACACATGTGAGGAGGAACTACTCTCTCCTACAGGAGAATTTTAACTGAGACACGTCAAGAAAATAACGGAATAGCAAATCTCCACTAGGACACCACTGCTGCTGTAGGCAGGATCGACCAAGAAAAGTTCCAATCAGTATCCAGAAATGTAAGAAGAAACAGGACACTTGTGGAGCCTGAAAGTATCCCCTCAATATTTATTAAGGGGAAAATATTAACTTTACAAAGGAGAAATATGGTAGACATCACCATAATCAGGGGATCGAGGACAACATTCTCAGTTATAAGAAACTCTGAAATCATGGCACAGTATTACGTGGGGAGAAAGGCACATCACTTCTGTGACATTCTCTCCCAAAATCTGTCACTTCACTCTAATTAAGAGAAAATGTCAGAGAAACCCTAACTAAGTAACAGTCTACAAGTAACACCTGAGCAGTCACCTTCCAAAGTAGGGAGGTCATGAAAGACATGGAAAGACTGGGAAACTTTCAAAGACAGGAGGAGGCTGAGGATATACCACAACTAAATGTAATGTGGGATCCTGGAAGAAAAATACTGGTGTTAAGACTGGACATTCTAGCAAAGTCTGTTGATGGGTAAGTCAGTGAGGACTAGTTCTGAGCATTGGCCATGGTTCTGTAAGATGTTAATGTCAGTGAAGTGAGTAAAGCCCATAGAGCAACTCTCCGCCTCGTTCTTTCTTTACAACGTTTGGTACATCTAAAATTATTTCAAGATAAAAAGTTGTTTTTTAAAAAATTTTAACGAAGAGAAAAAGAGCCTTTATCCTTTCTTTCGTTTTTTTTTTTGTTGTTTTTTTTTTGAGTTGGAGTCTCACTCTGTCGCCCAGACTGGAGTGCAGTGGCCACTCCCAGCCACCGCAGCCTCGACCTGCTGGGCTCCGGCGATCCTTTCGCCTCAGCCTTCCGAGTAGCCGGAATTACAGGCGTGCGCTACGACGCCCGGCTGATTTTTGATTTATTGTAGAGATGAGGGCTCGCCTGCCCAGGCGGGTCTCGAACCCGCGGGCTCAGGCAATCCACTCACCTCAGCCTCCCAAAGGCGCGGGATTACAGGCTGAGCCACCGAGCCTGGCTTATTCCTTTCTTTCAAGTGTATATAGACCTTGATTGATAGCAAATTCTGTGGATAAAATTGTTTTTTCCACAAAACCTTTTTATCTGGTAGCAAATAAAATGACAGGGTACAAAGAACATACTATTCAAAAAACACATTATGTAATGTTTCTTTAAGACAACCCCACAGTAATCAATTGAAGTATGATATTTTTACAGTATCTCCTATGAGGATAAACCTTGGAGGTTTATTTCCGCACTAGATTCTTTGCTGCCCTGACAGCTGTATAAAAATAATCCATATGCCTGCCTTGCTGTTAGTAGTTAAAATACTCAATTCAAAAATTCAACACTGCAAATAACAGCCACACAGTAATACTGATCAGGGTTTACAAAATTTAAAAGCTGACATTCTCTTTTAGTCTGAATACTTTCAAAGACATGAACAGAGAAAATTCCAGAGCAAGTCCATTCAGGCCTTCGCTCATCCAGCCACACGGACACTAAAACTCAAGCAGAGTATATTGAATTTAAAGAAGAAATTCTATCCCTTTAACACACACACACTTAATTTCAATGATACTATCAATCTGGCAATGACTCAGTATTAGATTTTTTTAAATGAAGTATTTTATGCTGACCTAGAAACATCTAAATAATCCAAGGTTATATGAAGAGAAAATCAAAGTGTGAACTTTACTACAGGTTTATTTCCCCTTGTTTTAGGTACCACTATGGGACATAAATCAGGGAAGTTTTTAAAAGACATCATAAGATTTTAGTAGAGGCTAAAACTTTAGTAGTAACTTCTTATATCATCCATCATTTAAAAGGAAATTTTATTTATTCATAATAAATTTATTACTCTATTCATAAGTCTCAGCCTCTAATCAGATAGGTACTCTCCAACCCAACTGGGTTTAGACCACAGCCAAACACTTGCAATGCTAAGGAGGCCCCATCAGCATGTTAAAGCTACCAAGATTCCAACCTCTTCTTCTGCAGCTACCTTCATCACCTTTCATAATTCAAATGTAAATCCACTCACATTCTCAATCCATATGGACTTAAATATAAAATGGTACAAAAAGATTCAGTGTTTTCTTTTCTTTTCTTTTTTTAATCAGAGCCTCACTCTGTCACCCAGGCTGGACTCAGGAGGTTCTTCCACTTCAGCCTTCCAAGTAGCTGAAACTACAGGCACGTACCACCATGCTCGGCTAATTTTTTTTACTTATTGTAGAGACAAGGTCTCGCCATATTGCCCAGGCTGGTCTCAAACCTGTGGGCTCAGGCAATCCTCTCACCATCGCCTCCCAAAATGCTGGGATTACAAGTGTGAGCCACTACACCTGGCTATAAAGTGTTTTCTTTCAGACAGATTTTCAAATTTCTTCCTTTAAAAATTTTTAAATGTGCTTTATAAGACACAAGCAAACAAAGATACTGCATGTGAGTCTACTAGGAAACCAAACATATCTCAGGTGAGGCAAGCCATAAAGAGGCTCTTTTTCAAATCAAATATTATGAAATGAAGAGTCTAGAAGCATACTTTATTTTATTAAAATTATCTCTAAACTAGAAAAATTTCTTTTTCAGAGTTGGTGCCCAGACACATCCTTATTTGATATTGGTTGGAAATTCTAATTTATATGGCATATTTTAACCCTTTGCACTCGGAGACATCTTGAGATCACCTACCAGCAACTCGATCGTACTTTTTTACAAAACTGAAAATGAATCACTTCATATTAAATAGTATAATGTTGGAACCAATTATTTTATTGTAATGATATTTGGCTTATAATGGAATTTTGGACATTGAGGAACTTATTTATGACAAAAAAATCAAAATTTTATATCTTATATTTTTCTAACATGTGGTAAATGTGTGAAACAGTAGACATGCATTGCAAGTTCACTGATACATGATGTGCAATAGGAATTTGTTGAACGTCTTCCATCTGGAGTTTTTCTATTTGAGCAGCTAATGCAGTCTCATTTTATTTCTCCCACATTAATAATATGTAACTTTGTCCAATCTGTGTACCACTATGAAAGCACTTCACATAATTCTCTTTCTACATAATGCCAGCTGATATTTTTTTACATACATCTCGGTATTTATTCCATCCCTTTATTTGCTTTTTTGTACAATCTGAATGGAAAACTTCAAGGAAACATATATTTTTTTAAAAATCTGTGCTGGCCTAAGTTTGCCCTGTATAATCATTAGCAATCTCTTTATGTATCCTGAGAGGAGACATCTGAGTGCAAAGGGTTAAAACTGTTTTTTTTTTCTTCAGCCAAGAGATACCTATGGAGCACCATAGCATTTTATACTTTCTAGGCTCAAATTTTAATGTATTCTTCTATCTTATGTTTTTTTAAACACTCATAATTTTAGGAATCACAAACAAGTATAAATGGTTTAAATTAAATCTCAGACAGAAATGCAACTCCAACTTTAACCACTAAATGCAGTTTTATATTAGAAAGTTTTCATTTAAAACTTTATATACTTGCTCTAAACCACTATGTTACTATAAGAGATAATAAAAACACAATCATTACTCTCAAACTCTAGTTCTGTTTAAATTTAGTAGGAAAGACAAAATATAATTAAATATATTCGTGTAAATTTCTTTTAGAGCAGGAACAAGTTTGATCTTTATCATATAAACTTTATTTTTGAAAATCTAAGTAAAATAAAGACTTCTACTTAAGAAATAAGCACTTGGCATTAAACTGCTCACAGCATTAAGTTTTATTTTTAAAATATATTATTTCAGAAAACGAGTATGTCCTCTAAGAAATAAGACAAACCCTTCACTTCAAGAAATTAGGTTTAGTGTAGGTACACATATACTTATGTGCATGTTTAAATCTCAAATTAGTTTTCGTTATACAACCCACAATGACAACTAAAATCAGTTAGCTACCATTTCACATATTATAATTACACATAAGATACCGTGGCATCATAAGATACTGTGATTCAGTCTTCTAGGCCAAGGGGTCAGCAAACTTTTCTAAAAGAGCCAGATCTTAGGCTTGTAATCCATACTGGCATCATCATAACAAAAACTCTGCCATGATCGTGAGAAGGCAGCCACAAACAATATGTATTATGTAAGTGTGGCTACTGTTCCACTAAAACTTTATTTATCAAAACAAGTGGCCAGCCTGTGGGCCACAGTTTGCTGACTCCTGCTCTAGGCAAACAGCTTTAATTATCAGTATATAACACCTTCAATAAACATGTAATCATGCTGCCCTTGCATTTGGTTGCTGTTACAAGGAATATTAGCTATTTAAATGGTAAAGGAAACATGAAAATATTTTCGAGGTCAGAATCTCAGGTTAGACTGGGAAACTAAAATATGTTTACAAAGCACACATTAAAATATAGGTTTGAAAATGTATAGTAAGGGTATGATCACATTTTATTAAATAATCTTACCTTATTCAAATGAAAGAATCTAAACTCTAGTACATCTCGGGTTTCAATTCAAAATGTATCTGAATCAAAGCTTCGTTTTCTTGTCAAATTCCTAGAAAAACAAAATTAGAAGGCTTAAACTGGGTTCTAGTTCCAGATAAAAACAAAGTAACCACACGCCAACCAAGTGGACGTAGCACCACCTGGGCAGAATGCGTGGAGCAGCCACTGAGGATTCTGGGGAGAACATAGCCGAGGGCACAGAGTGGAGGGCCAAGACTGAGCACCACAGACACAACGAGAGGTCTAACATGTCCGCCTCTGGTGTCATCCAGGCTGAAGTGAATACCGCCCAAGGGTTTCAGGAGATCCTCTCTAGCTCTGGCTCGAGAAGAGGGAGAGGGTCTCCCAGAGAAGGACAGAAACCACCTGTTTCTCTCCTTTTTTCTCTATTTTTTTCCAGTCTAGCCACTCACGGTAGTGGCTGCCCTGGTGATGAGACCATTAAGAACCTCAAACTGCAAGGGAGGAAACCTACCTCTCTGGTCACGAGAGCTGTGGTCCCAGGAGAATGTGGGGATCCCTACTGTGTGCTTCTCTCTCTCTGTCCTGTAGCAACTGGCTCTGGATATGGGCGTAGCCACAGGAAGTACACTTCTATGTATCCCCATGAAAGAAAAATAAAGCTCCGCCTTCTGGTCAGAGGTCAGGGCCACAGAGAACTAGGACTGGGATATTACAGACAAAAGTGGGTTTAGGAGCACAACCCTCCAGTGACCCATGTGAGGATCTGACCCCAACAAGCAAACACAGACTTTCAGAATTATGGGACAGATTGCTACCCAGGGTCCAGACTGGCAAGGGGTGCGCCCAAGTGGTCCAGAACCAAACAATATGGCAAAGGCTTTGAAAACAGAACTGACACTGTGCCACAACCCCCAGGAACGAAATCTGACTCTCACCAGATTGATTGCTCACTGAAACAAATACATCAATACTCTGCATGGGAGTTAAACAAGACCTACCAAAAGTCTCCTAACATGACAGTCAAATGTCCAAGATACAATCCAAAATTACTAGGTACACAAAGAACCAGGAAAATCTCAACTTGTACAGGAAAAAATGCCAACACCAAGAAAACATAGATGCTAAAATTATCTGATGAAGATATTAAAGCCACTATTATAGAATGCTTTAACAAATAAATCCAACATTCTTGAAACAAATGGAAAGACAGACTCAGAAAAGAAATAAAAGATATAAGGAAAAACCAGAGCTGAGTGCAGTGACTCAAGCCTGTAATCCCAGCACTTTGAGAGGCCAAGGTGAGACGATTGCCTGAGCCCAGGGGTTCGAGACCAGTCTGGGAAACTTGGTGAGACTGCAACTCTACAATATATCAAAAAATTAGCCAGGTGTGGTAGTGCAAGCCTGTAGTTCCAGCTTCTTGGAAGGCTGAGGCGGAAGGATTGCCTGAGTCCAGCAGGTCGATGATGGGGTGGCTGTGAGCATGCCACTGCACTCCAGCCTGTGTGACAGAGTGAGACTCTGACTTAAAAGAAAGAAAAATGAAAAACCAAATGGAAACCTTAGAAACTGAAAAATATCAATAAACCAAAATAAAAACCTCACTAAATAAGCTCTATAGTATGTGAAAATTGAAGAAAAAGTCAGTAAACTTACTAGAGATGAACAGGGGGGAGAGTAGAGTACCTGAGGTCCAATTCTTGTGACACTCAAATACCAGCAGAAGAGTTCGGCGAAAGCAAAAATACTTTAATAAAATATTTTCCAAATTTGTTGAAAGACATAAGCTTACAGATTCAAGAAGCTCAGCCAACCCCTAAACAGGATAAATACAAAGAAATCCTAATCAAACTTTAGAAAACTAAAGACAAAGAAAAACATCTTGAAAGCAACCAGAAAAATTTAACATTACTCTTGGGACAAAAGTGTTCAACCGACTATGGATTTATCTTAAGAAACCATGGGGTCCGATAGGAAGTGGAATCATTTTAAGAAAAGAATTGTCAGTCGCTTTGCAGATGTTACTGCCTTGAACCTTTTCCCATCAGCCATGGTCAACCTCACCATGTTCTTCAAAGACTGGAGAAAACTTTCATGCTCTGAGCCCTTGAGAGAAAAGATTCAGTTATAAGGGTTCCTGCTTTCACAGAATTATTCCAGGGTTTATGTGCCAGGATGGTGATTTTACATACCATAATAGCACTGACGGCAAATCCATCTATGGGGAGAAACTTGATGATGAGAACTTCATCTTGAAGCATACAGGTCCCAGCATCTTGTCCATGGCAAATGCTGGACCCAATACAAACGGTTCCCAGTTTTTCTTCTGCACTACTAAGACTGAATGGCTGAATAGCAAGCATGTGGTTTTTGGCAAGAGGGCTTGAATGTTGTGTAAGCCATGGAGGGCTTTGGGTCCAAGAAAGGCAAGACCAGCAAGATCACCATTGCTGACTGTGGTGATCTAATAAATTTGACTTGTTTTATCTTAAACTATCAGGTCATTCCTTCTGTAGCTCAGGAGAACACCCCCTCCATCCCATTTGCTTGCAGTATCCCTATAATCTTTGTGCTCTCACTACAATTCTTTGCGTTACATATTTTCCTTATTCCTTTCCATGTCTGGTTGGATTGCAGAGAAATAAAAACTAAATAACCACAAAAAGAAAAGAAAAGAACTGTCAACCCCAATCTCCACATTAAGCAAAAACATCTTTCAGAGATGAAGGTAAAATAAAGACGCTGTCAGGTGAAGAAAACTAGAACAATGTGTTGACAACAGAACTACTTTGAAACAAATGCCAAAAAAGTTCTTCCAACAGATGAGAAACAATAGTAGAAGGAAAACTTGAAACATCAGGAATACAAGAACAGCAAGAAAGTGTTAAGTATCTCAGCAAATATAATAGGCTACTCTTAACTTCTGAAATTCCTTAAAATATGTTTGAAAGCAGAAAGTATCATGTCTGACGGGGAGATCACACACACACACACACACACACACACACACACACACACACACACAGAAATACTGCATGCAATATCATACAATATAGGACAACTACAGCATAAGGGGAAGCGAAGGGGCTTACATGTGATATAATCTCTCTGTGCCATTTCGAGTAGTTAATATTGATTCTAAGTAGATGTGAACATTAAGTGCATCCCCAGAGCAACCACTTTAAAAGCTATACAGAGAATTATAGTTAAAAACACAATCAATAAGTTACAGAGTACCTAACTAAAAAAAGAAAAAAATTTCAAATAACCCCCCCAAAAATAGGAAACACAAAACAGAGAAACAAAAAAACAGAGGCAACAAATAATAACATAGTAGACATCAATCCAAATACATCAATAACTACAATATATGGCATTGAAGCATACCAATTAAAAGTCAAGAAAGAACAGCAGAAAAGAAACACTCTTCAAATATAATAACACAGATAGTGACACTCTTGCAGAAAGGGGAGTAGTAGGAACCATAAAATGAAAAACTTGGCATGCTCACCTGAAAGACAGACAGTTGCAGTTTCTTCTAATGTTAAATATACACTTACCATTGACCTAGCGATCAAACCCCTAGATATCTTCTCAAGTGAAAACTTACATGCACACAAAAACCTGTACACAAATACTTAAAGGAGATTTACCCCAAATCACCAACACCTGGAGGCAACTGAGATGCCCTTCCACAGTGAATGGATAAACAACCTACAGCATTCCCACACAGCAGAATAAATACTATGCAGGTGGCCGGGCACGGTGGCTCAGCCTGCAATCTCAGCACTTTGGGAGGCCAAGGAGAGAGGACTGCCTGAGCCCAGGGATTTGAGACCAGCCTGGACAACTTGGTGAGACCTCGTCTCTATAATCACAAAAACTAGCCAGGAGTGATGGTGTGCATCTATAGTTCCAGCTCCTAGGAAGGCTGAGGCAGAAGGATCGCCTAAGCCCAGCAGGTCAAGACTGTGGTGGCTGTGAGCATGCCACTGCACTCCAGTCTGGGCAACAAAGAGTGAGACTTCAACTCAAAAAAAGAAAAAAATACTATGCAGGCATAAAAAGGAATGAGCTGCTCAATTCATGAAACAATAGGAATAAAGCATAACTGCATTTTTCTAAGTGAAAGAAGTCAGATCCAAAAAGCAATATATTTAATGTTTACAGTCATGGGATACACTGAAAAAGGCGAAACTACAGAAGATTAGTTGCTGCTGAGGGCTGGAGGCTGGAGGCTGGAGGCTGGAGGCTGGGGGCTGGGGAGTGGCTGCCGAACAGGAAATACACAGGGGAATTTTTTAGTGTGCTGAAGTTGTTCTGCATGGTACTGAGGTGGTATATACATGACCTGTGCATTTTTCGAAATCCATAGAACTGTACATGAAGACTGAACTTTAAGTATACAAATTTTTTAAAAATCAACTAAGATGCTGAGGGTGTTTCAAGATAAAATTCAGTTGTACACAATTAGAAATGACATAACCCCACCGAAGGGGGTAGTTATTAACCCTTTGCACTCAGATGTCCCCTTGGAGGGGACATTGGAAAACTAGCAAACCACTTGGATGTCCCCTCTCAGAGGACATGAAGATCTGATGGTGATAATACAGGATAAACTTATGCAAGTGCAAATTCTTCAAAAATGTATGTTTCCTTGACTTTTTCATTCAAAAACAACAAAAAACCTATGTCCCATTTGAAGTTTGTCAAGCTTCTATGCAATCAGTTGAGAAGTGGTTTTCAGGAATTATGAGTGCGTCCTTTCACGTCAATTTCAAACTACAGATTGGACAATAAATTACATATTACTAATGTGGGAGGAAGAAAACGAGACTGTACTATCTGCTCAAATAGAAAAACACCAGGTGGAAAACATCAAATTACTATCATACAACATGCATCAATGAACATGCAATGCATGTTGGTGACTGTTTCACACATTACCACGTTAGAAAAATATAAGATATAAAACTGATTTTTTGTCATAAATAAGTTCCTCGATGTCTAAAATTCCATTGTAAGCCAAATAACTTTACAATAAAATAATTGGTTCCAACGCCATACTATTTAACATGAAGTGACTCGTTTTTCACCACTTTGCAAAAAAGTACAGTCAAGTTGCTGGTAGGTGATCCGCGAAATGTTTCTGAGAACAAATGGTTAAATTTATTCTCACAGGGGTACTGGTTAAAAACTCTTAACTTGCTTTACTAGGCTGGAACAAATAAGTAAATGGATGACCAAAGCCAGGTGTCTCGTTAGAGACAAAGGCTACAGATAAGCCAAGTAGGGAAGCCTTGAATGAACCCTGTGGTCCTGGATTAGAGTCACAGACATCAGTATGAACTTCCTGTGGAAGCTGCTTAATATGGAATATACCTGGATAGATACAGAAACAATCACGGATGTGCACAGATGCAGGGATTAGTATACACATGTATATTTCCTAACTCTGTCCTCAGAGGACTAGAATGACACTCCAATAAGAACAAACATCACCAGCACCCTGACAGACAATGGTTTCTAAACAGAGTTCTCCAATGCAAAAAACCAGGACTCCTCAGGGTTGATTCCAGGGGCAAGGCAGAGAACATCCTGATAAGCCTGAAAGATCTCAGACTACCAGAAATCGAGGAAGTACTCAAGAAAAGAATGGACATGTCAGAAAGATACAGGGACCAACACTGGGACAATTTTAGCATCAGAGTAACATATACATTGGATCATAAGCCAATGTACAAAACAACTACATATTGATATAAATGATCGAACCAATACATGGAAGAGAAGGGACAAACTTTCTTTACAGAAGAAATCCTAGTAACACAAGTAGATATGTCCCATCCCTAAGATGAAACAATCTCTCCACCCCCTTGAATGTGGGCTGAACTTAGCAACTAACTTCTAAAAGACAAAAAATATTGACTTTGCAGGGAGGAAACCTGGCAAACGCCACCCTAACCAAGTGACATTGTCACCATGTACTCTCCAGGAAGATGAGGGAAAAGGCCCTTTCCTCTGGTAGATGGTTCCCTAAAACCCATCACCTCCATCAATCACAAGAAAACACTAGACAAACATAAACTCAGGGACATCCTGCAAAACAGCTGACTAGTACTAGTACTCAAAACTACCAAGATCATGAAAAACAAAGAAAAGCTGAGAAACTGCCATGGACTACAGGAGATCAAGCAGACGTGACAAGCACACTGTGGAATCCTGTACTGGGGCCTGAAACAGGAAGGGATGAGTAGAAAATCGGGCAAAATCTGAGTTTGGAATCAGGAGTCTGGTTAAAAGTGAGGTACCATTGCTGGCTTCTTGATTTTGATAAAAATATCTAGTTTTAGTTTTGTAAAATGGTGGCACTATGAAAAGCTATGTGAGGAATATAAAGAAACTCTGTATAATCTTTACAGCCCTTCTAGAAATCTAACATTCTTTCTTTTTTTCTTTTTCTTTTTTTTTTTTTTGAGTTGGAGTCTCACTCTGTCACTCAGACGGGATTGCAGTGGCCGCTCCTGGCCACTGCAGCCTCGACCTGCTGGGCTCCGGCGATCCTTCCGCCTCAGCCTTCCAGGTAGCTGGAACTACAGGCACATGCTACC
>NW_007258354.1:1257038-1276040 GCF_000164805.1 Carlito syrichta
GGCTAATTTTTGATTTATTGTAGAGATGATGTCTTGCCAAGTTGCCCAGGCGGGTCTCGAACCCACGGGCTCAGGCAATCCACTCCCCTCGGCCTCCCAAAGTGCTGGGATTACAGGCTGAGCCACGGAGCCCGGCCTAACATTATTTCAAAATCAAAAAAATTTTAATGGGCAAAAAGCCTGACTAGATCCTTCACCAAAGAGAATACATGTATAACAAAATAGCACCTGACAAGAGGGTCAACATCATTAGCTATCAGGAAAACAAAAATTGAAACCATTATCATATACCACTACAGATCTATTGGAATGGCTAAAATTAAAAAGTCTGGACACAACAAGTGCTGACAAGTACACAGAACAACTGAAACACTCAAATGTTGCTGGTGGGAACACAAAACACTAACAGTCATTGCAGAAAACCGCTTGGGCCACTGTTTTGTTAAGGCCATGTTTGAGCCATGACTGCCATGTTTTCTTAGCTTTGGCCCCCTCCCCTACCTTGGGAGGTGAATCTTCTCTCTCTCTCTCTCTGTCTCTCTCTCTCTCTCTCTCTCTCTCTCTCTTTTTCTCTTTTTACTTTCTAAATAAACTATATTTTCCAATTTAAAACAAAAACAAAGAAAACTGCTTGGCAACTTCTTGTCAAGTTAAACATACGTTTACTGTGAGGCCAGCAATCCTAGCCCTGGATACTTTTGCCCAACAGAAAGGAAAACTCATATTCACACAAAAGCCTGTACACAAATGTTTGGAGCAGCTCTATTCAAAAGAGCTAAAAATTAGAAATAGCCCAAATATCCTTTAATGCCTGAACCAATAAACACACTGGTACATCTAGATAGCTGAACACCACTCAGCAATAAAAAGGAGTGAAATATCAATCACAGAACAGTGTACAGGAATCCTAAATGAAAACACTTCCATCATCTCTACTCTAATGACCCATATATACAGCTTTTCTCATTATCCTGACACAGCTTCAGTAAAAGATCTAAGATTCTGAAATGCTTCGATCCAATCATAATCTCCCATTCTTAACTCTTCCCCTTCATACACCCCACCCACCCCTGTCCAAGGAGAGATCTTGTCTAGAAAAACTGACATATTGAAACAAAGTATCACTTACCAATCTTGAGTTAGTATTTTCTAGTTCCAGTGTTTGGTCAACTTTATACCAAGAAGTACATGACAGCACCACAGAATGATGGTAACCAAACTGCCAATGTCACATTCCTTGCAACCCGCAGTACCAAGGACATACACAGAAGTGTGTTTTTAAACAACCCAGTGTGTCAAATTCTGATGAATTTACTTTTAAAGGAAAAGCCTTTTGTTTTTAAATCTGGAGCCATTTCTTTGCCTCTTTATATTTATACACTTGCTCCAAAATATTAAAAACAACCTCATAAACAATCTGTTTAACAGTAATTAAAATGTTATCTAGTTAAAACAACAGCAGAGCATGCCACAACACAGATGGCAGAAGACTTTCTCCTTGCTTGATTAGTGTCAAAAACCATTCTCCTATTTCATGCTTAGGAACAATTTTGTTGCAGGCTATAGCACTTGCAAAATACAAACGTGTGAAAAGGCAGTTTTATTAAGAGAGTCTTTGTTCCACAAAAATCTTGATTATTTCTCAGTGTAAAGATTTTGCTTAGTGCCCTGATAAAACCTAGCCAAATGTGTGATTAAGGAATCGGAATGGCTGGAAGCCTGCATTGATTCCTCTCTGGTTCCAGTGCCTCAAGCACACATTCTCTGAGAAGCTCCCTGACTGTGCTGCCCACTGGATTCATCCAGTGTATTTGAAACTACCATGTCCAAGTTCTACCCCATATATATTAAATCCGAATGCTTGGGGATGAGACGGGCATGCATATTTTTTCCAACCTCCCCACCCCTCACAGTGGTTCCAGTACACTTTATTACAGGCATTGTGGCATGGTACAATGCACTGAAGGAACCACAAGGGCTGGGACCTGGCACTGGCTGTGCCACCTGCAAGCTTGGTGCATCACTGGGTGGTCGTTTTCTCATCTGTAAAAAGATATGGTTGGACAAGTTATTTCTAGTATCTAACATGCCATGAATCTAGGAGATTCTTTAGTTCTAAAGATTAAAGTGCCTCAATATTTAAACTAAGCAAAACAAACAAAAAAAAATCTGAAATCCATGATCTGATGCTTATTCCTACTTGTTAAGAGCTTACTGGTATAAGGTAAGATCATTTTAGGTTGGGCATAGTGGTTCACGCCTGTAATCCCAGCAATCTGGGAGGTCAGGAGGATTGCCTGAGCCCAGGGGTTTAAGACCAGCCTGGGCAACATAGCAAGACTTCATCTCTGCAAAAAATAAAAAAATAGCTGGGTGCACCTATAGTCCCAGCTACACGGGAGGCTGAGGCAGGAGGAATGCCTGAGCCCAGCAGGTCAAGGTTGCAGTGGCTATGAATGTGCCACTACACTCCAGCCTGGGTGGCAGAGTAAGGCTCCGACTCAAAAGAAAAAAATATATACTTTACAGTAGGGATCAAATTCAGCTCTTCTTCAGCTGCACAGATTTTTACATATCCAGCACTGATACAAGTCATTAAATGTTTTATATATGGGGAATGACTGGACACTTGAATTATCTCGAAATAAAGCTTGCTATCAGATTATTTCTTGAATTCCTAATTAAAATATACTGCATGCATTCTGATTTTCTTGAACAGTATTCCTGGTTTTGTTTATCTCCTAAAGATATAAAGATGATTTTAGTTTTTCATTAATATTAACTTGCGGGGGTCCCGCTCCCGCAAGGTGAGATATTTCCTGAAGGAGAGACGAATAGTGAAAGAAGGAACTTACGACGAAATAATAATATACTTGGACACCTGCTTGCAGGCCAGAAGCCAGCAGGACAGATGACATTTAACGTTAGTTAACAGAAAGCTTTTATACCATTCGTAAAGGGGCAAGACAAAGAAAATTCCTTCACGTACATATCCTTTAAAAGTTACCACCATCTAGCAGTCTAGAAGCAACAAACAAGCCAAGAACACTATCTGCTTTTAGTCACTAAGTCTTTTTCATAAAGCCAAAAATGATAGTTTTAGTCCAAAGTCCCAAATTACAGTCCTTGAAATGTCTCAAGAAAGTTTCCAAGTGCACATTTCTCCATGTATCAGGAGTTTTCTTTCTGGGGCTTCTCTGACCTTCAAAGCTTCGTAATCACCTCTCTTGTCCAGGCGTCTTCATTACTTTTCTCTTATCCTGCAGTGTTTATTTCTAAAGAAAACTCAAAAGACGCTTCTAGTGATGTTTCCCAGGCTCTCAAGGTTGCTTTCTGTCTTTTGTTAATTTATCATAAAAGCATCCAATTAGTATATTATGAATTCAGTGAAAACCCACTCTATAAACGTTTACTTAAAATTTTAACTATAGAATTAAGTAAAAACCTTAACGATTAATCTTCATCCTAAATCTGTGAAAAATATTATAAATCACCTACATAACTCCTAGATAAGTGTTAGAACTTTAATGAATTCATAATGAACTTACTATAAACCTGTGCTTCTAAAAAACCTTATGTCTAAACACTAAACTACATAATTCTAAGTCAAATAAGGAGTGAATATACTTATATCATTTTTCACTCAAGCAATATCTAATAACTTATAACCAAGTGAAAGAAAGCATTCTTATGTGCTTCAGAGTTTAACCATTGCATATGTTAGAAGAGGCCAAACGGCATAGTGGGAAATGGAAAAATGAACCATGACATTCCCAGGTTAGCTGTGAGTACTTCACATAAACATGCCATTTTCTTCTTCCACAACTGTACAGAATTCTTCGGCCGTACCAACAGTAAAGGTGGAAGACAGAAGGGTCTCAGCTTCCCAGGTTCGCCCTGTGGCCTGGGGTCTTCAGCCCACCAGGACCCTGTCAATCAGGTGGGCCTCCAAGGCTGGCTCCCAACATCAACTTATTTTATAAATGTAAATCATTAAGGAAACCAGAAACAGAGGTTGAAAAAGTCTCTGAGTATCAAGTTATTCTGTCTGACACTCAACCTGAATTCCTACCCTTGCCCAGCCCTTTTACAATGTACACTACCAGTTATGAAGGTGCTTGGAAAAAGGTTAATTTATTCAATGCATTAAGTATTTTATAATGCCAGGGTTTGGGGATTTGGTAGCCAACTTCTAAGATTTCCTCGCAGTGATTCTGCCTCCTGGGAGTCACACGCTGTGCACCCCATCTTCCTTGGTGTGGGCTGGACCTGGTAACTTGCTTACAAAGAAAATACAGCAAGACTAACATGCACCCACACCACAGGAGGAGCATGGCAGGATGGCACTGGCACAGGTCTGGAAGCAAATGTCCTGGTGCAGCCCTGGGAGCGGACTGTGTTCAATTCCATGCTGGTTTCCATTGTGGGAGTGGCACTGTACATGCCCTGGCACATCATGGAAATATTACACTACTTTGAAACTATACAATGACCAAGATGAGACCAGGATCGAGAGATTCCTTGGGGAAGACCTACCCGTCTTTATTTTTAATTTTAAAAGAGACTCTAGTATAGCAGTGTTTGTCTATTTTAACATTGCAGCCATTTGTACTTTGATCTCAGTATTTTCTTAACCTTTGTGACGGTTTTAATATTATCCTGTGAAAGCTTTTCTTAATGTAACTTTGAGTACATTTTAATTGCCTTCTATTTTTAATACCCAAACTCATTAGTTGAGCTTTACTGTTCTTGCTATTGTATGGTATATACATCTGCCTGGATATATTTCTACTCTTGACCAAAGTTTTGTAAGAACCAATACAAGATTTGAAGCACAGGAGATGGGAGGGAGGACATTTTATTGAGAACTTCTTAGAAAAGACTTATCTGTAAGCTCGAACCCAGGAGTACAGTTTTAGCTATCTAGGTTCTAATAGCTTTTGCTTTAAAACTACTAAAGAGTTTCTTAACAATAAAAAAGAAAAAGATCTCCCAAAAGTTAAAAATAAGGAATAGTTCACCTTTTAAATATTTAATTATTAAATGAGCTTATTTCTGGAAACTTCAGTGATGATTCTGTGACAAAAGGTGGTTAAGTAGTATTATTATGTAATGCTTTTATAACACAGAGTTTTAAACAGAAGATAAATTAGTTTCCTCTGAGGGCCACTATTAACTGTGTATTTCCTTAAATTTTGTTTCTTGATTATAATAGGTGCTGCAAATACATTTGCACATCGCATTAAGTTATGATGAACTATATTAAAAATTACAGCAAAAAGAAGTGTAAACTTGGTTAAAAAAAAGAAAATATTGCAGGTGCTTCTCTCCTTGTGGGCGCCTCTCTCGTACCCTTTGCTTGCTCCCATGAGGCCAGCTACATGCTGGGAGATGCCCTACAGGTCCACGTGGCAAACTACTCACTAGACACACGCTTCCTCAGCCCCGTGACACCTGCTATACCTCAGAACAGGCGTGATTCCCTGGATGGCCCTCTAGGTTACTCCTTATGTCCTCACTCAAATGTCCCTCTTCCTCAGGCCTGCCATCTTCCAGTCCCCGCCTCCACACTCCCAGTCCCTCTTGATTCTCCCCAGGTCTCTGTGGTACTTGCTGCTACCTGGTCTAAGGCACAACTTGCCTGTTATTTTCTGGTTCCCTCCGCTAGAATGCAAGGTCTATGAGGCAGGAATGCCTGTTTTGTCTACTGCTGTAAAATGTAGAACAATCCTGGCAACAGCAGGCTCTGTGTTTAACATCTGTTTAATGAATGACTGAACCAGCCAAGGGGATTCTCTCCTGATCTAGTCTAATGCAGGTGAGTGATCTGAATAATTTCAAAGGTACCAAAATAACACATTCACATTTCAGTCATTGTGATCTATGTTCTGACAGATTTAATACCCTAATTACACTCATATTGGGGTTATCTTATTTTGCACTCCACTGAAAACAGACTAATCAGGAGAGAAAGAGTAGTCCCGAATTGTCTTAGACAACAAGGAGCAACCAGACTGATTTTTAAAAAATAATTTTCTATAGATAATCCAAAGTAGAAAATCCACATGCAACATGTCAAAAAATCTAACTGTTATAAATTTTCAGTCTAGGAGTGAAAGAGAGGATAAGTAAAAATTTCAAATTTTATTAATTTAAAAAAAAACCCTCAAAGGAGATCTAATAAATTCTTCCATAGGTAACTTTTAACCTTTGCTTAAGATAATGTGTTTTCCATCCATTTTCCAACTACATATTTTTCATTTTCCTTTTTCTAAAGTATCAGAGATACAAAAAAGAATTTTAGATGAGAAACCATATGTATAGTTTCCCAAAGATAAAAAGACTTGACTGAGTTGAGACGAAATAATTTCACAACTATCATTTTCACGCATGTGTGCAGTACCTTATGCATTCTGTCAAGTGCATGCACATGTTTATGACGATCTCTACGCTCATATGGACCAGAGGTAGGCGGGATCATCCCCCCGCACCTCAGACATATGTGTACTTTGCAGAGGAAATAAACTGGCCTGCTCATGGTCACAAAGCTACAAGCAGTTCAACATGAAATATAATTAGGTTTTTGGGATCCAGGTTCATTGTTTTCTACCACAACATATTACCTCAACCAGTAATTTAAGAAAGGTACATTGCATGTGTCTACAAAGACTTGATTACGGAAGTGTCTTCCTTCAGGATTTTCACATTCTAATCCATTATAAAAGTGCTTTGCAAGTACAAATATGTTAATATTCTTATTTTTTAACAAAGAAAAGCCCAAGAAGTCAATAGAAATAAAGTCCTGGTGTGTGGCTCAGGTCTGTAATCCCAGCACTTTGGAAGGCCAAACAAAAGGACCATTCGAGCCCAGGAGTTCAAAACCAGCCTAGGCAACACAGAGAGAACCTGTCACTACAAAAAAATAATTTTAAAAAACTAGCTGGTTGTGGTGGCACACACCTCTAGTCTTGGGAAGCTGAGGTGAAAGGATCATCTGGGCCCAGGAAGTGGAGGCTATGGTGAACTGTAATCGTGCCACTGTGCCCTATCCTGGGTACAGACTGAGACCCTGACTTCAAAAAAATAAAGAAAAAAAAAAAAAACTGAAGATCTGAAGCAGCAGCAACATGAGGTCAATGGTTACTTTCTACACACAGGTCAATATGTTAGAATCTTTGAACTAGCAAACAGATACCAAATACCACTTCCAGTGCCAGAGGAAGACATTTAACAGAGGCCTTTCTGGGTAAAATCATTTTTTATTCCTGCTAGAACTCATATCTAGATCCCTATCTGAAAAACCCTGATCATCTACACTAAAAATAAGAACAAATTCCTTTTACCCTTCTCCCCTAAGGTTCAGCTCAGGCTCAGATAAACAAATATCTCCATGACTCACTTCAACTGGCCTTCTTCCTATCTCCTTTAATATTTTAAAAAGAGAAGAGAGAAAGTCTTTTATCATTTCAGCTGCAGGAACACTCTAAAGCCATTCAAAAGGGGTCAGGAGCCTAAAGACCTCAAAAACAGTGCATTTCATGTGAGATTAAAAGCTTTGTTCTTCCCACCATCAGAGCCCAACTGTGTCCCTGACCCACGGAAGAATTCCTCTTCGTAGAAGCCTAAATTCATTTCTGCAGCTTAGACAGGCCGGCTTCAGATGGCTGCATGCCCAGTAGGCAAGAGCCCATGTGGAGTTAGCAGAATCTGGCCATGCTGGGGTGAGCCACAGTCTTCTAGAGCCAAGGCAGACTACACAAAAACAGGCGAGGCATCCGCAGGCCCAACTCTGGCTTTGGAGAACTGTATTTGCTACCTTGGACACTCTTTTCTTCTCACTTCTCAGCCAATACCAAGGAACTGACATTTTACATCAGACTTTATTATAGCACCTTCAAAAACAGCTGCTTGGAGAAGACTTGAAATAATTTAGCTATGAAGGTAAGAAAGACTGACAGCTCCACTGAAGGGCACAAGTGATCTGGTTAGGGAAGGTCTGGGCCTCACGCCCTAGGTCATGAAAGGGACCTCTGTATGGGCTAGAGAGAGCAAGAAAGGCCCCCACACAGGAGTTGAGGAGGCACCGATTGCAGGGGCACAAGGACGAGACTGGCGCCTGAGGGTGACTGTGCCCCTAGCGGCCCACTCCCATTTCTGGCTGGAGCCCCATCCAGTGACATCTAGAGACACATCAGGTATACAGTGGGAGACTTATGAGCCCACAGAAAGTACCTGAGGTTCTGATCACATCCACCATGGCTCTCTTCTACATATGACAGGAAAAACATAGATGAGGCTTGACATTTTCACACATATTATGGGATAAAGTTGTTTTAGAAAAGAGCAAAGTTTATGGTGCAAATGGAAAAGTTTCAAGTGTTCTGAGGATATTTCTACTCTAAATACGATCGACAAAGACAGTCTAGAAATAAAGTTCTGCCTAAACAACTAGAAAAGGGATAAAATGTAGGGGACAACTATTTTTTGACAATGAACAAAAGCAACATAAGCCTATGAACCCAGACTATCGCCCTAAAAAGGCAATAAATGAGAGAGATCTCTATCTTTCGCCTGGAGGTAATTTTCAAACAATGACACAGGGAAGGGTAGCCCATGAGAACCCAGCAATATTGCTGAATTGGAAAGACACATATCACCATTTAGGAAGGCCAACATGGCTGGAACTGGGGCAAGGGAGTGGCCGGAATATCCAAGAGGAAAGATCAACTCTTTAGAAAGAGATCCCCAAAAATGTAAAGAAGTCCTACTGGACCTTTTGATGAATACAACCCATACATATAGAAGGTGAAATCCCATAGACTGGGCAAAATAAAAATCAACCTTTGGGGGAAAAAATTACCAGAAAGGAATAAGAGAAACAATTACCAGAGCTCACAAAGGGCCAGGAGTTGTCAAAATTCCTACTGCCAAACGTATAGAAAAGTTGCTGAGTAGCAGGACAGACATCAGGAATTCCAGCAGGATCTAGATGTGAGGTTAAATCAGTCCTAAAGAGTACTCTAAATCCCTAAAAATGTATAAAAATAAACCTTGAAAGGATCAAACTTATCTATGAGTAACTTAATGACTTGCCAGAAAAAAAAATCCAGCATTCTTTAAAGTAATACAATAAAATCTATAAACAACATAAAATTCACGATGAGCATCCAATAAAAAAACTATTAGATCTATGAAGTGACTCCTGAACTATAAAAACACAGTCAATATTATCAGAACTAGAAATGAAAGAAATGAATGAATTAGGAGATAAGGATGTTAAAACAGCTATAATAAATGTTTCCTCAACAACATAAGAGAAAATGCACAAATAATGAGGAGACCAGGAAACATAAAAAAGAACAGAACTTCTACAGGTAAAAAATACAAGATCTGAAATAAAAATATCATTGGATAGGATTTGTAGCAAATTAGCCACTGCAAAAGAAAACATCAGTACTGAAGATATAGGAATAAAACTATCCAAAAATGGAGACTGAAAAAAACCCTCCCCCACAAAACAAACAGTCTCAGTGACCTATAGAACAGTATCAGCAGTCTCACATAAATATAATGGAAACATGAAAAATAAAAGGGTTGAAGCAATACTGGAAAAAAAATGGTTCAAGAAACTACTTTTTTGAAAACTATAAGCCCACTTGTTCCGAGAAGTTCAAGAAATATCAAGCAGCATAAATACAAACACACATTCCTAATATGCAGTATAAACAAACTGTTGAAAATAGTGATAAAGAAAAACATGCAAAGCAGTCAGAGGTGTCGGACGTAGTAGCTCACACCTGTAATCCCAGCACTTTGGGAGACTGAGGTGTGAGGGGTTCGAGACCAACCTGGGCCACTGGGCAAGACCTCATCTCCACAGTAAATAAATATATAAATAAATTAGCCAGGCGTGGTGGCTGTAGTCCCAGCTACTCGGGAGGCTGAGGCGGAAGGATTGTCTGAGCCCAGCAGGCCGAGGCCGCGGTGGCAGTGAGTGTGCCACTGCACTCCAGTCTGGGTAACAGAGACTCTGACTCAAAAGAAAAAGAAAAAGCAGCCAGAGGTAAAAAGGTATATTACACACAATGGAACAGATAAAATCATCACAGATTTCTCCTTGAAGCTATATAAGTCTGAAGGAAACAAAACAAAATCTGTAAAGTACAGAAAGGAAAAAATAAGGCAATCTGGAATGTAGAAAAAGGGAACATAGC
Organism: Carlito syrichta; assembly: GCF_000164805.1. Taxonomy (NCBI): domain Eukaryota; kingdom Metazoa; phylum Chordata; class Mammalia; order Primates; family Tarsiidae; genus Carlito; species Carlito syrichta. Next base: position 1,267,253 of record NW_007258354.1, read on the forward strand.
AGGCTCAAGATTGACTTCCTGCCAGGCAGAGTGGCTAATGCCTGTAACCCCAACACTCAGGGAGGCAAAGATGAGAAGACTGACTCAGCCCAGGAATCTGAGACCAGCTTGGGCAGCGTGGCAAGACCTCATCTATACAATAACTCAAAAAATCAGCCAGGTCTTGTGGCGCATGCTACTTGAAAGGCTGAGGCGGAAGGATCGCCTGAGCCCAGCAGGTCGAGGCTGCAGTGGCTATGAGACTTCAATGCAAAAAACAAACAAAAACATACCATCATCCTCAGAAAGACCTGCATGCTGCAGCAGACAACAAATATTCTTGCTGCTGTCCTGCCCACTGTGCCCTTCACAATGTATCTTCTCTTTAATAAATCTACCTTTCTTAACTCATTATAATTAAAAAAAAAAGGCCTGCTTGCAAGGCTAGTCCTTGGCTGGTATCTAGGAACTTGACATCTGGAAGGTTCCAAACATTCTCTAACTCCTAAGGATGGTTCACTGCACCTAGAGTGTTTGTGCACTGTGACTTACTCGGAACACCCGCTTTCCTTCTGGGAAAAGGAAGATGGCACCTGCTAGGCAGAAGACGCTTACCTGAATGGCTCCCAATATGAGAAGGCACACCAAAAAAATCCCAGATTTATTTATTAAAAATTGTATGTTTAGGATTGCATGCTTAAACTCAGTCACCTTCAAAGTCCTCTCCATCTGATGCAATACACCTATCGAGATGCTTTTCCCACTACTCAAAACAGTTTTTGAATTGGTTCATTTTTGTGTCTTTTAGTGCTTCTGCCATTTTTTGTTTCACCTCTTCCACATCAGCAAAACGTTTCCTTTCTAACACTTTTTTCATCCAGGGAAACCAAAAATGTCGCTTTGGGCAAGATCTGGTGAATAGGGAGGGTCAGGCATGGGGGTCATGCCATTTTTGGTCAAGAACTGCTGAACTCTCAGCACAGTGTGGGCAGGTTCTCTAGTAAATCACCCATGATGAAATGACCAAACATGTTGAAGGAATCGCCAAAAAAAAATTCACCGAAGTCGAATGCAGCCTCTTACAAAGCTAGCTGGTACACTGATGCCAATGGGTTCCAGGGGAAGCCTGTACGGTACTACAAGGGGGCTGTCCTCCAAATAATAATTCCAGGGTTTTGGGGGGTCCTCCCTCGTAAAAATCTTGGGCAGAGTCTCTAATGTGCTTCCTGTTATTCACATGTGCTGATACAAGTTCTAGCTGGAGGCATTAAACTGGGAAAAGACTCATAGAAGGCTGCGCCTTATTTCATCCAGACTCTGCTCATGAACCTTCCCCCTTGGCTAACTTGGCTCTGTATCCTTTTGCTGTAATAAATCACAACCCTGAGTCTGACTATCTGCTGAGTCCTGTTGAGTCCCCCTACAGTCACCAAACCTGGACATGGTGTTGGACACACTAAAATGCAGTACCAAGCAAAAATATCTTTCTAAATGTTGATGAAGTACTTTTACTGACAAATAAAAGCTGTGAAAATTTGTCACCAATAGACTTGCACGATAAAAAAATGTTGAGAAAGATTTTTTTACAGAAGAAAGATGATACTTAACAAAAACATGGATCTATACAAAGAAACGAAGTACATGGAAATGAGTAAATATGTGGATAAACATAAAAGATACTTTTTCTTATCTTTAAAAGCCTTTAAAAGAAAACTGTCTAAAGCAAATATAACAACAATCTATTATGGGGCTTGTAACAAACGTAGAAGTCAAATGTATGACAATGTTTAAAACAAAGAATGAGATGACAGAAATGAAAATATGCTGTGGCTAGTCATATACTATATGTCAAGTGGTATCATATGATTTGTAGGAGCACTGTGATAAGGTAAAGATGCAGAATTAAACCTCCGTGCAACCACCAAACAAGAAAGAAAAGGGGTACAGTTCATAAGACAGTGGTGGAGATATGATGGAATATGTTTTTAAAATTTTTTGCGGAGATGATGCCTCTTTATTTTGCCCAGGCTAGTCTCCATTTCCTGACCCCAAGCAACCCTCCTGACTTGGCCTTTTGGAATTTCAGGTGTGAGTCACCACACCTGGCCTAAAATGGAATACTAAAAAGTACTCAATCCAAAGGAACACAATAAAAGAGGAGAAAAGAACAGAAGGAACAAATAGAAAACAAACAGCAGACAGTAGACATAAATCCAGTCACATCAGTCATCACATGAAATGGTCTGACACCCAATTAAAGGAGAGAGATTGTCAGATTGCAGTTTTAAAAATGCAAGACCCAGCTGGGCTTGGTGGCTCAGCAATTTGGGAGGCTGAGGAGAGAGGATTGCCTGAACCCGCGGGTTCAAGACCCACCCAGGCAACTTGGTGAGACCTTGTCTCTACAATAAATCAAAAATGAGCCGGGTGTGGTAGCACGTGCCTATAGTTCCGGCTACTTGGAAGACTGAGGCGGAAGGATCACCAGAGCTCAGCAGGTCGATGCTGGGGTGGCCGTGAGTATGCCACTGCCCTCCAGCCTGGGTGACAAAGTAAGACTCTGACTCAAAAAAAAAAAAAAAAAAGTAAGACCCAACTATACACCATCTATAAGAAGCCTATTTCAAATATAAAAACATAAAAAGGTTAAAGGAATCTAAAGACCTACTAGGTTAACACTAAACAAAAGGAGAGTTAGAAGAGCTACATTAAAATCAAATAAAGTACATTTCACAGTAAAGAATATTACCGAGGATAAGAGAATTATTTCATAATAAGATGATGAATTTGTAAGAAGACAAATCCTTAACTATTACAGAGTTTCAAAATACATAAAGCAAAAACTGATAGAATTACAAGGAGAAACAGACAAATCCACAATTATTGTCAGAAATTTCAATAATCCTCTTTCTTAATAGCTGATAGAACAGGTAGACAAAAATCCAGTTAAGGACACAGCAGACTCAAACAACTCTAACAAGCACCTTGATTCAACTAACAATTCAGGACACGTCATCCAACAATGGCAGAATATCTTTCCAAATACACAAGGAACCACTGCCTGAAATATTCTGAGCCATAAAACCATTCTCAATAAGTTTTAAGGATTTCAAATCATACAATGTGTATTTTATGAATACAATAATTATATTAGAAATCAAAATCAGAAAGCCATCTAAAAAAATCTCCAAACATCTGAAAACTAAACAACATACTTTTTTATGTTAGAAAAGAGGGTTTCAAATCAATTTACCTTAAAAAGTTTACCTTAAAAAAACAGAAAAAGAAAAGTAAGTTAAACCTAAGTAGTAAGTAAAGTGTTCCCTCCTCCTCTTCTGTAAGAGAAGCAAGCAGAAAAAAGGAAAAAGAAGACAAGAGCAGGAATTACACACACATACATATACACATACATACATATATACATACATACATACATACATACATACATACATACAAGGAAAAGAGAGAGAGAAAAGTCAACAAAACCAAAAGCTGGTTCTTTGAGATCAGTAAAATGCAAAATGGCAAAGCCACTTTGGAAGACAGTTTGGCAGTTCTTTACGAAACTAAATATACTCTTACCATATGATCCAGCAATCATGCTCCTTGGTAGTGACCCAAATGAGCTGAAAACTTATGTCCTTATGTTTATAGCAGCTTTACTCATAATTGCCAAAACTTGGAAGCAACCAATATGTCCCCCAGTAGGTGAATGGGTAAATAAACTGCGGGACACCCAGACAATGGAATATGACTCAGTGCTCAAGAGAAATGAGCAACCACACCATGAAAAGGCATGGAAGAAAGTTAAACACACGTTGCTAAGTGAAAGAAGCCGGTTTGAAAAGGCTCTGTGCTGTATAATTTCAACTATATGACATTCTGGAAAAGGCAAAACGATGGAGACAATGAAAAGATCAGGGGTGGCCAAGGGGAGGTAGGAGTAAAAGAGCACAGAGCAGTGTCAGGACAGTGAAACCACTCAGTATGACACTACAAGGGCAGATACGTGTCATTATGCATCTTTCAAAACTCACAGAATGTACCATCAAGAGTGAAACCTAATGCTAACTATGAACCTGGGTGATAATAATATGTCAGTGCAGGGTCATCAACCATGACAAACATACAACTTTAGTGCAAAATGTTGACAGCAGGGAGTGGTGGGGGAGGCAATAGGAACTCTATTTTCCACTCAATTTTGCTGTGAACCTAAAACTGCTCTAAAAATAAAGTCTATTTAAATGTTTTTAGGTCAATGAAAGCAAAAGCTGATTTTCTGAGATCAGTAAAATTGATAAACTACTACCCAGACTAATCACGAAAGAAAACCAAGACATAAGTTACAATGATCACAAGTGAGAAATAAAGTGCAGTCATTAAAAGGATAAAAGAATGTTGTTAACAACTTTATGGCAACAGATTTAACAACTTAGATGAAACAGACAAACTCCTTCGAAGACAAACTACTAAAGTTCACTCAAGAAGAAATGATAACACAAATAACCTATATCTATTAAATAAATTAAAACTATAGTTAAAACCCTTCCCACAAAGCTCCAGACCCAACTGGCTCCACTGATGAATTCTACCAAACATTTAAGGAAGAAATGACACTAATTATAAAAAGCTTATCCAGAGAATTGAAAAGGAGGAAATATTTCTCAAGTCAGTCTTGAGACTAGCACTACCCTACATCAAACTCAGACTAAGATATCACAAGAAAACTATAGACCAAATCTCCCACAAACATAGATGCAAAAATGCTTAATATCTCTACAAATCAAATCCAACAATATGTAAAAGGTACAAGTGGAATTTATATGAAAAAAGCAAGGTTGATTTAATATCAGAGAATCAATGTAAAAAAAATCATATCAAGTTCTATTCCTTAATGCAGTACACAAGTTTTCATTTTCTTATTCTTTATTGTACATTCATGTTAATGCTTTTCTTTATCCACAAAATAAGAATAGCATCTGCCTCGCAGAAGAGTCATATTAATTACTTGAACACAAGTATGAAAAACACCCAGTGAGGGTGAGCAGGAGGGAAGGAGAAAAAGTAGGATTACTTCATGCCAGGAATTTGGGGTTTAATCTCGACATTTCAATATTTCCTTTTGTAAAATGGGGATAATAATACTCTCTAATAGGCTGAAGCAAGAACTAAGTAATATCAATGTTAAATATTTGGTGTGCTTGTACACAGTAAAAAGTCAACATGTTAGTTCCCTCTTTCCTTCAATGTTTACATCTAGTATCTCCTACCTAAAAGGAAAAGATACAGCAAGGCTGGTCTTTTCATTTAGGAAAGGATATTGTACCAAACCCAACCTAACAGGTAACAGTGATTAGCTCAAAACAAAAAGGTGAATGGCATCAATCTAAGAGGCATATGTGGCTCACACTTGTAATCCTATCACTTTAGGAGGCCAAGGTAGGAGGAACACTTGAGCCCAGGAGTTTAAGAATGAATGACCTCGGCAACATAGTGAGACCTTGTCTCTACAAAAAAGATTTAAAAATTAGCTGAGTGTGGTGGCATGCACCGATACTTCCAGCTACTTGGGAGGTTGAGGCAGAAAGATCACCTGAGCCTAGGAGGTCGAGGATGCAATGAGCCATGATTGTACCACTGCACTCCAGGCTGGACAACAGAGTGAGACTTCAACTCAAAAATAAATTAATTAATTAAATAAAACATTAAAAAGAAGCATATATGCCATGTTTCACCAACTGCAATAAGATACAAAGAGAAACTATAGTTAAAACTCCACTACAGCTTATTAATATATTCAGATTCAACATGAACACAAACCTAATAATATATTAACTTAATGAGTATTTTTAATAGATTTTTTTTTTGAGTCAGGGTCTCATTCTCACCCAGGCTGGAGTACAGTGACACATTCAGGGTTCACCACAGCCTCAACCACCTGGACTCAGGCAATCCTCCTGCTTCAGCCCCCCCAAGTAGCTGGGATTACAGGTGTGCACCACCACACCTGGCTAATTTCTTTTATTTTATTTTTAGTTTATTTTTATTTTTATTTTATTTTTTGAGTCAGAGTCTCACTCTGTCTCCCAGGCTGCAGTGCAGTGGCACACTCATGGCGTTACCATAGACTTGGCTGGCTGGGCTCAGGTGATCCTTCTGCTCTAGCCTTTCAAGTAGCTAGAACCACTGGCATGCGCCACCACACTCAGCTAATTTTTTGATTTTTTGTAGAGACAAGGTCTCACCATGTTGCTCAGGCTGGTCTCGAACTCCTGAGCTTGGGCAATCCTCTCACCTTCACCTCCCAAGTACTGGGATTACAGGTATGAGCTACCATACACGGCTTAATTTTTTATTTTTTGTAGAGATGAGGTTTCGTTATGTTGCCGAGGCTGATTTTGAAATTCTAGGCTCAAGCGATCCTCCTGCCTCAGTCACCCAAAATATTGGGATTATAGGCGTGAGTCACCGCACCCAGCCATTAAGTAGTTTATAAAAGTTAAATCCCTTGGTGTCACTTAATTTCATTTAGCTCTAAATATGAAGTTTTGTTCTTCAAAGTTCTCAGTAATGAAATATGACATCTCTTTTGCTAATAAAAACCAAACCCATCCCCATTTCAGTGTGAAACCTCCTCAAATAATGTTCTTAAAAAAAGAAGAAAAAAACAGAGAGCATAAGAGAAAACAGTCAATTACTGGAATAAACAGATGTAGGCTACATAAAACCTTAGCATTTACAATCTATTCCATAGTTGATATCTTTTTTCTTAATTTTTTATTTTAAAGATGGGGGTACAATTCTGGGTTAGGTATACAAATGTTCATTATGCAGGTACCCTTGTTGATGAGGTGTGCCCCCCTGTAGATTCCCACTACTGCCAATCCCACCTCACACACCCCCACACCCCCTCCCCTACAGTTTCCTCCTACTGCCAATTCTTTTCTTATAGTATTCACAGTTGATATCTTTAAAAACAGCTTTAATGAAAAAAAGGGTAAAAGCTGTTTCATTAAAAACAGCTTTAATGAAAAAAAGGGTAAAAAACTTGAGCAAAAAAAATTCTGGGGAATACTTGAAAAATAGCTAGTAGAACACATTGACTAGAATCGAGTATTAAAATCGCTGCCCTGTCAAACACCTTTCTCTTATTCATCAATCATCTACTTTCAAAAAGATTGCATACATCTGAATCTTCTACTGATTTACCTTAGACACTCAGTGTCTAAGATCAATTATTTATTTTTTAGAACCAGAATCTCTGGGCTTACTCAGGTTTCCTCCTTTAACTGTCTATCCTTTAATTAGTATAATAATTAAGGCAATTTAAGATGGTGTGCTACTCTGTATTTTCCACATTTCCTTTCACATTAGTTTATTTAACTCCAATAAAAATCACTCAGTGAGAGGGCAGGAGGTCTCTCCAGCTTACAGAGGGAAAGCAGAGAGGTCAGAAATGAAGTGATTCACCCAGAATCACCATAATCAGGAAGTCCAGAGCTGGGATTAATTAGCAACTTCATCAGAAGCGGGAACACTCTCGACTTTACCACAATGCTCCAGGCAACTTTTGACAAAGCAAAAGGAGACACAAATCAAATCACTAGTCTCTATGCAAATGGCAGCCAAGTCAATTACCTGGAGGTGGAAGAGGTTACAAATCATGGTAATAAGGAGGTAGAGATTCTAATATGCCATCTCCAATCTCTTCACTATTCCAACATTGCTTCTCTTTTTTCAGAAAAGAATGCTTAATAATTGATGTATTATTAAGTATTATTGTGTCTACAGAACAGAAAGCTCTGAATATGGCAATTAAGCCAATAAAATATGACTAAGCATATTTTTAACTCATAATAAAAATTTAACAGATAAGAATGAAAAACCTCAAAGCATTAGAACACAACCAAGGCAGACACTGTAGCAGACACGGTGACTATCTTCTCCAATGTCCAGGCTAAGGGGCAGCAACTTGGAGAAGCAACTTTAGCTCAAGGGTGGATCCACCCTCACTGCCAGAAACTGATTCAGAAACGAGGAGGAATCAAGTCAATGAGATCGGAGAAGAGGGTTGCCAGTGGCCTCTGGTCAAGGATGTCCTTTCTGTTAGTAGGAAACCAGAGTTTTTCTTCCTTATGCAACATAAAGTTCCTTCCCGGTGATCATTTACAACTACAAAGAGAATCCAGCCTTTGTAAAGCCAGCACCGCACAAAGGAACAAAGGGCATGGTTTGAATCCTTGGTATCTCTCATTAAGGTACTGCAAGACTTACCCTGAAGCTTCCCCTTCCTCTAGATGTCCAATTATGTGAAGCTAATACATTTCCTTATTGTGCAAGACTGTTGGAATTGGGCTTTCTGATGCCTGAAGCTGAAACAAGACTAACTGAAACACATTAGTGAGATAATAGCCAAAATGCCCTGTTGGACAAAAAAAAAAATTAAGAACACTGTTATTCTATTAGTAGGTAATTTAAATGTAGCAATATAAAACACATGAAACAAATTCTAGAACAAACTGGAAAAGAAACAGAACAACTCGATGCTTATATTTTATAATTAATATTTTTCTGATTTGGATATTCCTGAGGGAATTGGAGGGAGGTAGGATTGTAAGGGAGAAGGGTAGTTTCTCTGCACTGTATGGCCAGGATGACAAGCAAACTAAAGAAGTGGCTGGGAAGCTGCAGCAAAAATCAGCGTTAAGAGTTCAGGACCAAGCCGGGCTCGGTGGCTCAGCCTGTAATCCCGCGCCTTTGGGAGGCTGAGGTGAGTGGATTGCCTGAGCCCGCGAGTTCGAGACCTGCC
>NW_007258354.1:1276576-1300509 GCF_000164805.1 Carlito syrichta
GTTCCAGCTACTTGGAAGGCTGAGGTGGAAGGATCGCCGGAGCCCAGCAGGTCGAGGCTGCGGTGGCCGGGAGCGGCCACGGCCCTCCAGTCTGGGCAACAGAGTGAGACTCCAACTCAAAAAAAAAAAAAAAAAAAAGAGTTCAGGACCAGTCCTAGGGGAAGAAGGTCATGCTGACTGATGTCAGTCTTGGGGTTGACCTCATTCTTGTGAAAAATTTCTGCATGGTGAAATATAGAGATCCTGTAAAATACGGAGATTCTTATAAATAAATTCTAAATGACACCAAGGGGTAAAGTTATGAAGCCGTCAGACAGGGCCAGGCCTTGAAGTCCAGCTGTACCAGAGTTCTGCCCTTCCCAGCACCGGCAACCATGCCATCTGGCCTGGCTCATCACTTTTCCTGTGTAGGAGTTCGTCACCAGCACCACCAGCTCAAGACACCTTACTCTAAGGCACCTTGGCTCTACCTTCCCAGAGTCTCCTTGGAGCCTTCTCAAGTGTTACAAGCTTTCTCTCCTGACTATTCACAGCGCAGAGCTTGGAGGTGGGGCACGTAGCCTCCCTGATTCTGTCAACCCGAAGAAGGAAACAGAAGCACATTTGATGTGTGTATCTGGGTCCTGGCTGAAGACTGCAGCTGCCACACACTCCCAAGCTGCCCTGGGCATGTCCCAAAGGCCTCATTCCCAGCAGGGTTTTAAAGGCAATGGAGGCCAACACAAAGTTGTCTGACTGGAACGCTCATCTGTCTATAAAATAACACTGATTAGTGGCTAGCTATCCACGGCAAACTATGGGATAGACTGGCAATGTCCAACATATGGCACTTCAGGCTACTTGGTGTCAGCTCATCTAAAGTCCACCAGGCAAGTGGCTTTAAGAGGTTATGCAGCTCAATATGGAGAGTGAGATGTGACTACTGTCACATGTAGTCACACTTCAATGCCTCTCTGGGCCTGAGTGCTAAACGAGGCTCTCGTTCCTTAGACAAAAAGTTTCTTTTCTTGGCCAGGTGTGGTGGTTCATGTCTGTCATCCCAGTAGTTTGGGAGGCAAGAGGACTGCCTGAGCCTGGGGTTCAAGACCAACCTGGGCAACTTGGCAAAACCTCGTCTCTACAAGGAAATCAAAAAATTAGCTGGGCGTGGTGGTGCACGCCTGTAGTTCCAGCTACTTGGAAGGCTGAGGTGGAAGGATCACCTGAGCCCAGCAGGTCAAGGCTGCAGTGCCTGTGAGCATGCCACTGCACTCCAACCTGAGCAACAGCAAAAAAAAAATAAGTTTCTTTTCCTTCTCAACTCTCATTACCTGTTTTAGACAATTCTTTCTGACTCTTTCATAAAAGCATCCAACTAGGAATCTACCAAGCTCTCCACTTCACTTCTGGGAGATCTTTGCTGCCTGCTCATGACATATCTCCAGCACTATCATTGCCATGATTCTTAGGAATCCCAGCAGCCACAGGTAATCCCTCCCAAGTCCTTGCATGTCCATTTCTTGATATCAGAAAGGAAGTTTTACTCCTCAGTAAAACTATAGTTTTCCAGTGATCCCACCCTCAACCCTATTTTAGACTCACTTTGTGGTCAAATCTTAGACCTTCTTAATTGTAATAAATACAACCTCTCCAAAATATCACTTTCAAGCATTACATTCTGATACCAGCTCACTCCCTCTAGTATCCTAACTCCAACAATCCTTCAAGCCAGCAAACTACAGTCTGCTAACCTTAGCACCTTTCCACATTACTTCCCTCCCCAAGCCTCCATTCCCTTCTAACCCAAGTTAGACCCACAATTATTTAACCCAAGTTAGACGCACAATTATTTAACCATTCCACTCCCTTGCAGACACCCTTAAGTACATGTCTTCCTTCTTACTGTGTCAATCTTGCTTTGCTATAATTGATTCCAGTCCAGCCCAATTTTCTGCCTATTCCATGTTGGTGCCTACACACCTGCATGTGGTTGGGTGCTCTCTCTCTGTCACTCACACACACACACACATGCATGCACGCATGATGCCTGATAACTGGTTTCTCTTTAAGTTCACAACCAGGAACCTCAAGTGAGTTCTTAATGCTGCCTGGCAATTATACCTTTCTTTTCTGACCCACGCACTCTGCCATTCCCTGCACGACCATTTCGTACCTTTTGCTCCTCATTCTTTCAGTACGTTCTTTCCCATCATCATTTTCATCTGATGACCCTGTTTTGCATTTTACTGAGAAAATACTAGAAGAAGCAATAAGAAAAGACCTTCCACAAGGCCTCCCAACCACACCTGCCTCCCTGCCTTCATCTGCACCCACACGTGATTTCTCTCTTTACTGGTGTGAACTGCATTTGCCCCACACAAAGTCCACCCTTTCTACTTGTCGCTAGATCTCTATGATTCATCACCACCTCTTCCCTGCCACTCCATCAAATGTTCCCTCTAGTCTTTTCTCAGCTTCCTACAACATGTCAGTTTTGCCATCTAAAAACCAAAAGCCAAAAATTCCTTTTGAACACTTTCCTCAAGCTACTACCCCATTTCTCTTCCCTCTCCAGCAAAATCCCTGAGAAAAACAATTCTTTCTACCAGCCTCCTGAATCCATTCCAATGAGACTATTTCCCACCACTATCAAAGCCGCTCCTTCAGAACCAGTGAGTTCCACTTGCCAATCCCACCATGCAGTCACCAGTCCCATCTGAGCTACATCAGCAGCATTGACAGAGGCTCACTACTCACTACCCTTGAAACACTTTCTTCATGTGACTTCCAAGCCTCCAGACTCTCCTGGTTCTCCTCTTACCTCAGTGATTTCTCCTTCTAAGTGTCCTTTGCTGGCTGCTCATTTCCCAGCCTTTAAGTTTCTTTGGTTTTGTTTTTTTTTTTTCTCTTGCTTCCCTCCCTCTCACCCCAACCTGTAAGTATCGCAGTGACCTAACTCCCAGTCCTAGACCCTGGCCTCTCCACACCCACTCCCGTGGTGAAGTTATCTGACCAGATCTGAGGACCATCTACACAAAATTTCCAACCTAAAGGCCCAGGCCTTTCCCTTGAACTCCAGTCTCGGATATTTAACTGTCGCTTCCCTTAGATACTACCTAAGATACGGTCCAAGACTGAACTTCTCTCCTCCAAAATCTCTTCCTTTATAGTTTTGCCATGACAGCAAATGGGTAACTCTATCCTTCTAGGTGCTCAGGCCACAAACTCCTTAACCTCCCCTCTTCCCTCACTCTCTCTGCCTCCCTCCTTCTCAAATCCTCAACAAATCCTGTAGACTTCAAAATACCAATGCCTTACTACCTCTTCCATCACTGGGTCCAAGTCCTCGCCTCTCACCTGCATGACTGCAACAGCCTCCTCTGTGGTTTTACCGTGTCTGCTCTTGGTCTCCTTCAGTCTGTCTCTGTTTCCCTTTTCTTTTTTTTTTTTTTGAGTAGGAGTCTCATTCTGTCACCCAAGCTGGAGTACAATGGCACGCTCACGGCCACCACAGGCTCGACCTGCTGGCTCAGGTGACCCTTCTGCCTCAGCCTTCCAAGTAGCTGGAATTACAGGCGCATGCCACCACGCCTGGCTAATTTTTTGATTTATTGTAGAGACAAGGTCTTGCCAAGTTGCCCAGGTTGGTCTCGAACACGTGTGCTCAGGCAATCCTCTTGCCTCTGCCTCCCAAAGTGCTGGGATGACAGGCATGAGCCACTGCACTCAGTCCACTCTATTCTTAATAGTTGCCAGAATGAGTCTTTAAACTTAAGCCCAATCATGTCACCCCTCTATTCCAACCCATCCAATGTCTTTCTGCATCACCTATCACTTGGTGTAAAAGCGGACATCCTTAAAGTGACCTATAAGACCCCGCTTGATCTAACCCACCAGCCATCATCACCCTTGCCCAACCTTTCTATCTTCATCCTCTATTACTCCAGCCTTGACTCAACTCCCGTGACAGGCTCCTTCACAGGCAAATGCCTCGGCATGCACCAGCCTCGGAAACTTGGCATTCGCTAGCCCTTGGGCCAAGTACACGTTGTACCTGTCTGCATCCCAGTTCACTGATTGCTTTCATGTTATTTAGAAGTTACATACCAGTGAATTTACTGAGAATCCTTTAGAGAAGAGAGCTCCTCCACAGTATACTCCCATGCCCTGCTTTATTCTTCCTGTTTAATATTTAACACCTAATATGTTGCTCATTTACTTTTTATTGCCCCACCTAAAATGTATATTTTATGAAGGTAGAGATTTTTGTCTGTTTTGTTCACTGACCTACTTCCAGAGTCTAGACAGTGCCTAGCATAAAATGATCATACAAATATCTGACACATAAATGAAGTCATAGCCCTCAAGGTCAATGCCAAATCTTCCACAGAATCAAGATTATATTAAAAGGGACCACTGAAAAATCTTTCTGTTTCCATTTTGTACATCTAGTTAGTTAATGCTGTTAATGCAGGATCAGAACTAGAAGCAGTTTTCCTAATGATACAATAATGTTCCTTCCATGAAGATTTTTCTGATCCCTCTTTTCTAATCATTAATCAATCATCATCCTCAAAGCAATAAATGCATTCTTTTGACACTTGCCATGTTCTGTTCTTTGTACAGGACTGCTGGTCTATCTGTCATCTCCCCTGTAAGACTGTATGCTCTTTAAGGCCAAGGGTGGATTGCTGGGGTTAGGAAGGCACACAGATTTCTGTAGTGACAGAACAGTCCTATATTTTGATGGTGGTGGTCAAATCCACACGTGATCAAACTGCAAATAATTACACACACACAATGTGTACATGCAAAGCTGGTGAAATCTGAATAAAGTCTTATGGATTGTACTAACATCAATGACATGGTTCTGCTTTTGCATTAGGATTATACTAGAGGTTACCACTAAGGCAAACTGGATGTCGGGTATGTGGTACCTCTCTGTACTAATTTTCCAATTTCCTGTGAAACTATAATTACACACTTCAAAATTTTTAAACATTTAATACGCTCTTGACAAGAAAAAATATTCAAGCAGTATAAAAGTACACATAAGTAAACCCAACCAAAATCTCACTGAGATCGTAGACTTCCAATCCCCTAGTCCTTTTGGTTAGTCCTTCTTAAGAAGCACCTACTAGTCCCTTTCTTGTGTATCCTTTCAGAATAGTCTATGTATATTGAAGCAAAATGTGCTTATTAATGTGTGCATATGTATTTATTCCCACATATATGCAACTTACTTATAGCAATGTCAGCATTCCATAAACTGTTCTGCAACTTATTTTTTTAACCCGATAATAAGTCTTAGAAATGAGCTTATGCAGAAGTGCTCCATTTTTCTTACTTTTTACAGCTATGTGACATCCAATCATACCATCAATTATGTAACCAGACCCCTATTAAGTGTCGTTTAAGGTATTTGGCAATATAACTAATCCTATAACAAGCAAAGATAAATTATTTAAAATTGAATCAGAAAATATGAACATTTATCATTTTAATATGTAAAGTCAACCTGTCTTCCAAAGAAATTGCCCAAATTTATGTTCCTGCATACAGTGTATGAGTGAGTGAATGATTCTACACATCTTTGCCATTATTGTGTCCTACTGAACGTTTTAATCCTAGTCAACCTGACAATTGAAAAATGTTCTTGTTGCTTAAATCTGCATTTTTATATTAATAATAAAAATAAACTTTCACAGAGCACTTACTGTATGCCTGGTATCGTTCTGAGAACTTCACATATATTAACTCATCTAATTCTCACAATAACCCCTTGAGGTAGGTATTGCTGCTATTACAATAGATCCCCATCTCACTGATGAGAAAACTGAAGCACAGAGAGGTCACTGGATCTCATTACTTGAAAATGAGAGAACGAACAAGCTCAAACAGTCTGGCTCTAGAAGTCTAGATTGTAAACAATATATTAAGTTTTGTGTTTAACATTCCAGGAATCTTTTCTTAAGTTTAAAGTCATTTGTAGTTCTTTTGGAATGAGCTGCCTGGTTTTGTTCTCTGTTCATTTTTCTGTTGGTTTTTGGACTTACTCCTATTGATTCACAAGATCTCTTTGTGTATTAAGAAAATTCATCCTTTATAATAAATATGTCACTCCCCTAAAATGTTAAAACACACCCACCATGCGATCCAGCCATTCTACATCTGTGTTTAAGAGAAATGAAAACCATGCGATCCAGCCATTCTACTTCTGTGTTTAAGAGAAATGCAAACACTCATACACTAATGTTCATAGCAGCTTTATATGTAAATAAAACTGTAAATAACCCAAATGTCCATCAGCAAGTAAATGATAAATGTTGCTAAATCTACATAATAAAATGCCACTACTAAGAAAGAATGAATTACTGATATATGCAATAAGAGAAAAATCTCAAAATAATTTTGTTGACTAAAAGCCCAACCCTCCCCTTGTATATAAAGCACACACTGTCCATTCCATTTATATAAAACTCTAGAAAATGCAAAACAATCAATCTATAGTTATAGAAGGAAGATCAAGGGATACTCTGAGATGGTGGGGTGTGGGTGCATGGAGGGGCATGAAGAAGCTTCTGGAGATAATGGCTGCATCCACTACCTTGGGGGGCAAAGGTTTACTGTGTGCCAACTAGCCTTCAGTGGAGTTACTAGACCAGAGACTCATAACATACTAGTAGTATGGCTGTTTTGGACATGACCAATATATGTGGTGCTTCCTGCTTGACCTCATTTATGTTTATCACAGAGAACACAAGCAAATGTGAAATACTGTCACTAATTCATCTTTAAAACAAACATTTCCCACTTCTCCTTTTTGAAAGTTATGGCTCAGTTTGACAAAGAATATCCCGATTCTAGGCTGAACCTCAAGAACCAACCAAAACAACCTTCCAGTTGTGGAGGGCACTGTATAATCAAAACAAAATAAATAAAAACGCAGAGACTGAGACCACAATCATCATCTATTATTCAATTTTTAAATTCTTGAGTACATCAACATGGCCTCAATCACTGATTCATGTTTTTATTCCACTAGGATACATTTGGAATCTGCTACATAATAGGCACTGTTAAAGAGCTGAGAATAAAAGAGTAAGCAACAGAATCCCTTGAAGTGAAAGACAATGTGATGTCAATGTCACTGGCTGACTACACTCAATTAAGGTCATAAATGTGTACTTAAAGTTATACAAAAATATTATTTTTCATTTATATTCTGTGTTGCCGTGTCACATGGGAATTTGAAAAGAAAAATGGTCCCACTGAAAACCACTAGACAACACAGGTATTTAATTTCCTTAAATCTTTGATATGTGGTGATACAAATATAATCACATCCCAGGCCAAATAAAAAGTGATCATAATTATCCAGCTTTCACTAGCACAATTATTTGAGAGACACAGTCTTAGAGCATGATGGACACGCAGCTTCTAAACAGGCATAAGCAAGCATGGTATTACATGTGTCAGGGCAACGGGAGACTTCCCAGCCAGCACCCACCTCCACAGTTGCCATCTGATGTTTTTCTACTCAAGAGTTCCAAGATTATGCTCAGTAAATTTACACATTTCCTGAGTGTCTTCAGAAAATTTAGCTTGTAAAATTTAAGCAAAATAATAACTGAAAAATAGCAATTGACACTGCAGAGAGGGCCCCAATGGAGAAACAGGTTGCCCATTACATGATGAGAAGCCACTACCTCCGTGAAGAAAGCAAGGTCTCTGACATGAACCTGCACTTTCCTTGAAAGGAACCCAATCAAAAAAGCAGAACATTGCTAACATGATGTTAAAATGTGCTAAGTCTGGAACACCCAGTAGATACAACAAAGATTCTGCACAAAGAATGGAGAATACAGAAAATGAAACTAATGACTATAAACTAAGTTCACCTATGGCTCACACCTGTCATCCTAGCACTTTGGGAAGCAGAGGCAAGAGGACTGCCTGAGCTCAGGAGTTCGACACCAGCCTGGGCAACATGGCAAGACCTCGTCTCTACAATAAACAAAAAATGAGTTGGGCATGGTGACACATACCTGTTGTCCCAGCTATGTAGAAGGCTGAGGTAGAAGGATCACCTGAGCCCAACAGGCAGGTCAAGGCTGCAGTGGCATGACTATGCTCCTGCACTCCAGCCTGGGTGACACAGTGAGACCCCAACTCCAAAAAAAAGAAAAGAAAAGAAGAAAGAAGTTTCATTATGAAATAGGCATTTTAAAATTATCTGCCTCTTTTGGGGGCTAATGTCAAAGAACCTGGCATATACGGAGAAAAACAACTAAAGGGAAATTCCAAAACGCAGGAGATAGTAGTATTAAGACTGTCAGGGAAAGATCTTTTTCTTATTTTTCAGCTTTTAAGTGGATATATTACTATTATATGTAAATTTTATAATACACTGGATGAAGACAAAAATAAAGATCATATCACTTCAGAGAAAAGTAGAAATCAAACACGAAAATTCTGCATAGGCTTTTTCTTACGCTACTAAGAATTCCGATATTAGCTGAAATTCAACCACTGTGTCTTAGAGTTTTAATTCCATTAAACAGTTTTCAAGCCCCAGTAAAGGAGTCCTCGAGGGACTTATAATCTTGTTGCTTTAAAAAACTATGAGTATGCAAACTATGAGTATATGCAAAGCTATGAGTAAACAACTCACAACAGTACATGATATAGTACTAATAAAATACCAAGCCATTAAAAAAGAAAGAAAATACCAACGTTGAATAGAGAAACCCAAGATAGCTTTAAGCAATGATCTGGGGAAGTCCTGAAGCTTAGACTTTAGACAGGCTTAAAGAAAGGGAGTGTTCTTAGGACAGAAATATGAAGGTCACAACAGCCAAAAAAAAGTTCCTGGTTTGTTCAAGAGATAGACAGGGAATAAACTACATTATTGTTTTACTTTAGACTTAAATAACTGAACCATTTAGAATTGAAAACCTTTTGTTGCAGTTTTTTACACCAACTTTATAAACCCTAAGTATTTGAATTTAATAATATTGACATCATGTTTAAAAGCAACTTCAGGCCAGGCTCGGTGACTCAGTCTGTAATTCCAACACTTTGGGAGGCTGAGGCGAGTGGATTACCTGAGCCCGTGAGTTCAAGACCAGCCTAGGCAATTTGGCGAGACCTCATCTCTACAATAAAATAAAAAATAGCCGGGCATGGTAGCATGCGTCTGTAGTTCAGGTTACTTGGAAGGCTGAGGCGGAAAGATCACTGGAGCCCAGCAGGTTGACGCTGGGGTGGCCGTGAGCATGTGTGCCACTGCACTCCAGCCTGGACAAAGGAGTGAGACTCCAACTTAAAAAAAAAAAAGAAAGCAACTTAATAGTCTGTGACATTTCTAAAAGAAGACTAAAATATTGTTTTCTTTGGAATTGTAAATAAGCTTTTTTTAAATATAAATTATTTCACATTCTAATTTCAGAGGATGATTCAAGAAAGTATAGTTTTTCCTACTAGCATTTGAAACTATTTGAAGCCATTAAGTATTAAGAGTGAGAATACATGTCCAAGAAAAAGTCTGGAATTATAACCAATGAAGAAATAAAAAAAGGTTGGATTAGAAGTGTCCATAGAAGACAGCTTGATTAAATCCTACTCAATATATGCTTTAGTGCTTCGGTGACAGAATGTTCATTCCGTTTTTATTTCAACTGTCTCCAGCCTGAGAAACAGAGCGAGACCCTGTCTCTGTTTAGAACGAAGAAAGAAGGTCTTCCTTATGAACCAACACTTTGCTTCCTTTGACTTTCAGTCGCTGTTGTTCCTAATTCCATCCTCTGGGAACGCAAAAGATATACTTAATCCTCCTTTCACTTGCCATCCCTTCCTGTGTGTCACAGAATCAGACTTGAGTCAGGAAGAACACTTAAGATCATCCAATTTCCCAATCTGAAAAGCACTACCATATGCCCCACTAAAGCCTTCTCGCCTCCAAGCTGAACAACCTCAAATGCCTCAATGACTTTGCAAGTATCTATTTCAGGAGGCTGCTTCCCTCCAATTACTCTCCTCTGCATACACTGTTTGTCAATGTCTTCCTTGCAATGTGGAGTAACTGAAATCACTAAGCTAGATGTAGAGCAGAAAAGGATCGTCGACTGTATTAGACAACAACAAAGTAGCTGAAGTGGGTGTTAGCTTTTGAGGATTATAATAAACCAGTGACTCACCAATTTCAGACAAATAAGGAGACAACACCCAGGCACACACCTCTGCTTAACACACACACACACACACACAGCCCCTACTGCTGTTAGCCCTCCATGACTCCCACTCTATATTTGTACAGACTTTTAAAAAATATTCAATTATAAGTCTTTGTCCCTATCAAATACCCACATATCCAACATAAAATTTCATAACAAACATTTTCTTAAATACAGTCTGTCAGTCGGGCTCAGCGGCTCAGCCTGTAATCCCACACTTTGGGAGGCTGAGGTGAGTGGATTGACTGAGCCCACGGCAACTTGGCAAGACCTCATCTCTACAATAAATAAAAATTTAAAAAAATCAGCCGGGCATGGTAGTGCATGCCTCTAATTCCGGCTACTCGGAAGGCTGAGGCGGAAGGATCGCCGGAGCCCAGTGGGTCGAGGATGCAGTGGCCGCTCCCGGCCACTGCACTCCAGTCTGGGCGACAGAGTGAGACTCCAACTCAAAAAATAAATAAATAAATAAATAATACAGTCTGTCATTCTAATTAGTGACCCTTTGCACTCAGAGACATCTCAGGGATCACCTACTAGCAACTTGCCTGCACCTTTTTTATGAAATAATGAAAAACAAATCACTTCATTTTAAAGAGTACAGCATGGGAACCAATTATTTTATTGTAATGATATTATTATAATTCCTTATCATGGAATTTTGGACACTGAGCTACCTTTTTATGACAAAAAAGTCAAAATGTTCTATCTTGTATTTTTCTAACATGTGGTAATATGTAAAACAGTAACCTAACATGCATTGCAAGTTCACTGATACATGTTGTGCAATAGGAATTTGTTGGACATCTTCCACTTGGTGTTTTCCTAATCGAGCAGATAGTTTACACTCGTTTTCTTCCTCCCACATTAATATGTAATTTATTGTCCAGTCTGTTGTTTGAAGAGGATGTGGAAGGACATACTCTTGATTCCTGAAAACCACTTCTCAACTGATCGATCATATCTCAGTATATATTCCATCTCTTTGTTTTTTCATGCAATTTGAATGGAAAACTTTAAAGAAACAAACATTTTTTTAAAAATTTGCACCGGCATAAGCCTGTCCTGTATAATTACCAGCAATCTCTTTTATGTCCCCTCTCAGGGACATCCAAGTGATTTGCTAGATTTACGATGTCCCCTCAGAGGGGACATCTGAATGCAAAGGGTTAAAAATAAGGGGGCAGGAGTGGGTGAAGGCCCTGATCTGCACACATACTAGCACACTCTTACAGTCTTGAGAGGAGGAGCTGATAAAAATCTTACATAGGCCACAGGGCATAGAGCCTCTTGAGGCACACCGCTAAAAATGTACTGCAGTTTAATTTTAACATCAGCCCATTAATCATTAAGCTATAGATATGGCCTTCTAATCAATTATAAATCCACCTACCTATGTAATTATCTGGACCACAGTTCTCCATCTAGTCTACAAAAAACCTTAAGACGATGTCAAATGCTCTATGTATAACCTTGAGGGTCCCTTTCTCATCTGTGAAACAAGAACTCAATGAGACAATGTACGTAAAAGTATTTAACCCAGTGTCCAGCACATAATTAAAAATTCAATAAATGCAGCAATAATTCTCTATGTTCAAGCCAGAGTATCCCCTGACGTACCCACCAGCTAACTTACCCTGTAATAAAAGATGAGGCTAGGTGGCATGGCTTGTTCTTGGTGACCAGTGGTATCTTTTATAAGTACCAACAATACACATGTTCAACTATCTCTTTGAGAATTCGTTCAAGAAGTGACACCAAGCTTCTCAGTTCATTACTATTAACTACAATCATCACTTGTTTTCTAGTACTGTACATACTTTAGCAGGCAAAACACTTTTATACACAGTAAATATTTTTTTAAAAAAAGGTTCACTGAATTCCCTTTTTAAACATCAGCATGAATCTCTTAGTTTTCATAAATGTTAACATGACAATATGAGACGTTAACATTAGGGGGAGCTGGGAGAAGGATAGATGGTATGTGGGAATTCTCTGTACTATCTTTGCAGCTCTCTTATTAAGGTAAAACTGTTTCAAACTGAACATTTTTTAAAAATCAAGATGATTTCTTCCCATTTCTGACACTCAAGTCTTTCTTACAAGCCCCCAAGCTGGGCTCGGTGGCTCAGCCTTTGGGAGGCTGAAGTGAGTGGATTGCCTGAGCCCGCAGGTTCGAGACCCACCTGGGCAGCGAGACCTCATCTCTACAATAAATCAAAAAATCAGCTGGGCGTGATAGCACATGCCTGTAATTCCGGCTACTTGGAAGGCTGAGGAGGCGGAAGGATCGCCGGAGCCCAGCAGGTCGAGGCTGCGGTGGCCGGGAGCGGCCACTGCACTCCGATCTGGGCGACAGAGTGAGACTCCAACTCAAAAAAAAAGCCCCCAAATGGCTGGGCATGGTGACTCATGCTTATAATCTCAGCATTTGGGGAGGTAGAGGCAAGAGGACTACCTGAGCCTAGGGGTTTGAGGCCAGCCTAAGCAACTTGGTGAGACCTAGCCCCTACAATAAATCAAAAAAATTAGCCAGGTATGGTGGCGCATGCCTGTGATTCCAACAACTTGGTAGCCTAAGGCAGAAGGATCACCTAAGTCCAGCAAGTTGAGACTGCTGATGGCCATAATAAGCGTACCACTGCACTCTAGCCTGGACGACAGAGTGAGACTCTTACTCAAAAAAAAAAAAGGCTGGGCTTGGTGGCTCAGCCTGTAATCCCAGAACTTTGGGAGGCCAAGGCGAAAGGATTGCCTGAGTCCGAGGGTTCAAGACCTACACGGGCAACTTGGTGAGACCTAGTCTCTACAATAAATCAAAAATTAGCTGGGCAGGGTAGTGCACGCCTGTAGTTTCAGCAACTTGGAAGGCTGAGGCAGAAGGATCGTCGGAGACCAGCAGGTCAAGGCTGCAGTGGCCAGGAGCATACCACTGCCCTCCAGTCTGGGCGAGAGTGAGACTCCAGCTCAAAAAAAAACAAAAACCCCAAATATTGCCAACCACTATTAGGTGCAAATACTTCTAGCGCCTTTACAGCCTAATAATTTCTCTCTAATACAAGACATGAACTCCAGTAAACAGGAACTCTTAACATATCCCTGCTTATCCTGGGCCACTCAGTGAGTCAGTAGTTAGTAAACAATAATCATCCCTAAATTTTATTTTTGGAAATAAGGGCCTTAAAAAAATATGTCCCAAAAGCAAATGTCTTTTCCCTAAACCATTAAAACTCTGCAGAAGTCAATTAAAACCTCTGACTCTTATTGTTCAAACAACTTATTTAGCAGTGACATTCAAGTTAAGTTCAAAAAGATCTTTGAGGGCCAGGCATGGTAGCTCACATCTGTAATTCCAGCACTTTGGGAGGCAGAGGAAAGAGGATAGCCTGCATCCAAGGGTTCATGACCAGCCTGGGGAACATGTGAGACCTCATCTCTACAATCAATCAATCAATAAGCAAGCTGAGCACCATAGTGTGTGCCTGCAGTTCCAGCTACTTGGAAGGCTGAGGTAGAAGGATCACCTGAGCCCACATTGAGGT
Source organism: Carlito syrichta (assembly GCF_000164805.1). Lineage (NCBI taxonomy): Eukaryota > Metazoa > Chordata > Mammalia > Primates > Tarsiidae > Carlito > Carlito syrichta. Next base: position 1,290,333 of record NW_007258354.1, read on the forward strand.
TGCAATGGCTGTGAGTGTGCTACTGCACTACAGCCTGGGCGACAGAGTAAGACTCCGACCCCCCCCAAAAAAAAATATTTGATGTAAAACACAAATTACTACTATACTATCATCATAAAAAGCTTCTTAAAATTTTTTTTTTTAATGTTTCTATCAATGCTGATTGGTTTTTAAATTAGGTAAATAGGAGTTCAGGAAAATGAAGAATTTTATTTGGAATTATTCAAGCTCAAACTTACACACTGTTGAGCAACAAAGTCGTAAAAATTCTGCTAAAACTGTAACTGTCAAGCAAATAATTCCTTAAGACGCCTAGGAATAAAGTACCTTTTCCCTAAATACCTCCAAATAACTTCTATATATTTTTTTTTTTTTTTTGAGTTGGAGTCTCACTGTCACCCAGACTGGAGCACAGTGGCCACTTCCAGCCACCCCTGCCTCGACCTGCTGGGCTCCGGCGATCCTTCCGCCTCAGCCTTCCAAGTAGCCAGAATTACAGGCATGTGCTACCACGCCCGGCTGATTTTTTTATTTATTGTAGAGATGAGGTCTTGCCAAGTTGCCCGGGCGGGTCTCAAACCCGCGGGCTCAGGCAATCCACTGACCTCAGCCTCCCAAAGGCGCGGGATTACAGGCTGAGCCACCAAGCCCGGCTAGCTTCTATACTTTAAAGAGTTTCTTTCAGGTATCAACTGTCTAATTTTCAAAAACTGGGCTTTCCATTTTGGAACAGTATTACAGAATCAGCACTACAAACAGAAGTGCTATTGTCAGAGAACTGATCCAATAAGAGAAAGAGCTAAGGCCACTTGCCTTTAGAAGATCACTGCCGAATGCTGCCAGGTCCTGCTTTTCTTCCTTCTCGGCCAGTAGCCAGATTCTAATCATATTTAGACCCTTTCTAATTTTTAGTACACAATACAACATAATATCATATCTAAACCAGACAGTATTTTAATAAATGGTCTCCATAATCCATCACATGTTTTGGCATACACACACACACACACACACACACACCATGCATACACATTTATTACATACACAGACATGTATACACACACACACACACACACACACACACACACACACACACACACACAAACATATGGCCTACGATAGCCTTTTTTTTGTTTTTTTGGGTTTTTTTGAGTTAGAGTCTTACTCTGTCGCCCAGGCTGGAGGGCAGTGGCACCCTCCTGGCCACCACAGCCTCCACCTGCTAGGCTCAGGCGATCCTTCCACTTCAGCCTTCCAAGTAGCAGGACTACAGGCGCGCACTACCACACCCAGCTAATTTTATTTATTGTAGAGACGAGGTCTCATCATGTTGCCCCAGATGGTCTCGAACCCACAGGCTTGGGCAATCCTCTTGCCTTGGCCTCCAAAACGCTGGGATTATAGGTTTGAGCCACCAAACCCGGCCATATCCTTTTTTTTTAAGTCGTAGTCTCCCTCTGCTGCCCAGCCTAGAGTACATTAGCTTGCTCACGGCCACTGCAGCCTCAAACTGCTGGGCTCAGGCGATCCTTCCATCTCAGCCTTCCAAGTAGCTGGAACTACAGATGTGTGCCACCACGCCAGGCTGATTTTTTAATTTACTGTAGAGACGAGGTCTCACTAAATTGCCCAGGCTGGTCTCGAATCCCTGGACTCAGGCAATCCTCTCACCTCCACCTCCCAAAGTGCTGGGATTATGATGTGAGCCACCACGCCCATCCGACCTACAATATCTTTAGAATCATATATAGGAAACTGACAACAATAGCTGCCTCTGGGGCAACTGAGTCTCACAGAATTTTGTATGTTTTTACAATAACCATTTAAAATTCAATTTTTTATTAAAAGAAAAAATTATAATAGCCTTAATTCTAGTTATGATATTTTCTAACTTTTAAGACAATGTCTGAGGTATCTTTTAAAAATATTTTAAGCCAGGCTCGGTGGCTCAGCCTGTAATCTCATGCTTTGGGAGGCTGAGGTGAGTGGATTGCCTGAGCCCGCGGGTTTGAGACCCTCCTGGGCAACTTGGCGAGACCTCATCTCTACAATAAATCAAAAAATTAGCTGGGCGTGGTAGCACACGCCTGTAGTTCCAGCTACTTGAAAGGCTGAGGCAGAAGGATTGCTGGAGCCCAGCAGGTCAAGGCTGCGGTGACTGGGAGCGTGCCACTGCACTCCAGTCTGGGTGATGACAGAGTGAGACTCCAATTCAAAAAAAATTTTTTTTTAATATAAATATTTTAACACCCAATTATTTGAAAACAATTTATAATGTTCTACTTCACTTATAATCCAAGAAATACAAATTAAAGTAAGATCTTTTGCTTATCAAATTAGAAAAGGTTTTTAAAACTAATGTTCTATATCAGTATATAAATTGGCAACTTTTGGCCGGGCTCGGTGGCTCAGACTGTAATCCCAGCACTTTGGGAGGCTGAGACAAGTGGATTGCCTGAGCCCGCAGGTTCAAGACCCACCCAGGCAACTTGGCAAGACCTCGTCTCTACAATAAATCAAAAATTAACCAGGTATGGTAGTGCACGCCTATAGTTCCGGCTACTTGGAAGACTGAGGTGGAGGGATCGCCAGAGCCCAGCAGGGCAAGGCTGTGGTAGCTGGAAGTGTGCAACAGTATTCCAGTCTGGGTGACAGAGTGAGACTCCAACTCAAAAAATAAAAATAAAAATAATAAATTGGAAACTTTTTTTTTTTTTTGAGTTGGAGTCTCACTCTGTCACCCAGGCTGGAGGGCAATGGCACGCTCAAGACCACCGCAGCCTCGACCTCCTGGGATTAGGCGATCCTTCCGCCTCAGCCTTCCAAATAGCTGGAAGTAAAGGTATGCATCACCACGCTAGGCTAATTTTTCTTGATTTATTGTAGAGATGAGGTCTCACCAAGTTGCCCAGGCTGGTCTTAAACCCATGGCTCAGGCAATCCTCTCACCTTGGCCTCCCAAAGTGCTGGGATTATAGGCATAAGCCACCTGCCTGGCCTAAACTGGCAATTTTCTACAATGCAATATGGCAATGTCTATTTTTTTTTTAAGTTCTTACCTTTTGACTGAACATTTTTATCCCTATCCTTGGAAAAAATCAAGTATGGAGAAAGACCATGCACAAAGATTTACATCAATGCTATTATTACAAAGAAAAAATTGTTCTCAAGTATTTTAATAAGTTTGAGATAATCTCACAATAAAAGATAATTCATCCTCAATCATTTAATGATCATCTAACATGTGCTAAAACCACATGGAATTAAGAATTATGTATGGGTATATATACAAATAGTATATATATATGAAGCTATGTATTATTATATATTTAGATGAAGCTATCTCTTAGCCAAGAAATTGATTTTTATGCCCACCAAAACACATGTACAGAATCATTCATAGCAGCTCTGTTTCTAAGAACGAAAAACTAGAAACGGCCCAAATGTCTATCGACAGTAGACTAGACAAATATACTCATGCAATGGAATAATGCAGAGCAATGAAAAATAAACAACTGCTAACTCAAAAAGCACAGGCAAACCTTACAGACGGAGGCCATGTTAAACAGAGGAAACCAGACATAGAAGAATGATCTGATCAAGGTCAGAAATAAGCACAGCTAGTCTAGAGTGATGGGGTCAGAAAAGTGTGAATATGGCTGAAGGGAAGTGAGCAAGAGTAAGATTACTAAAAGGTGAGTTTTTTTTAAAATAGTGAGACCCTTTTCCCAGGCCTTTTCCTCCTCTAACCTACTCCAGCTCTTCATTTAAAGACTTCCTTAAGTAGAACCTATTCTATGCAGAAACTGCTGAGCCCACCCACACGTATCAAGTCCTCTGAGCTGCCAGAGCTGTATTACTGGCATCTTTACACTACCTTGTAATTAAATATTTCTGCCTCCGCTCCCAAACAGACCATGCTTCTCCAGAGCAGCCACCAGATGTTACGCATTTTTGTATTCCTATTAGTCGGCCCATGGTTGGTACTTCCTGATTATCGCAAAGCCGATGCTTATAACAACTGAGCAGGCATAGGATCAGTACACTGCAGACAGATTTTTTTAGAAAAAAGAAGGAAAGAAATGAAGGTAGCATGTGCCTATAGTTCCAGCTACTTGGAAGGTTGAGGCGCAAGGATTGCAGGAGCCCAGCAGGTCGAGGCTGTGGTGGCAGGGAGCGTGCCACTGCGCGCGCGCGCACGCACACACACACGAAGCGTAGGGAACCGTGAGTGAAGGCCTGAGGTGGGCCCTCAAGTCATGATCCAAGCCAGCCAGGATCCCCTCTAAGCTGTGTCCTTAAGACGCTCAGATCAACATTACTTTTCTGGAAAGCCACTCTAGGCTTTTGTCCTTGGGGAGTAATTAGGTATCTGGTATCCCTTTCAAATAATAGTTTTACAACACCAAGTTTCACAAGAAAATCTCAGCACCCCACTAACCATGTGACCTTGGGCAAGCCTTTCATCCACTACTGCATTCTGGCCTCCTCAAACACTAATGGCTGGAGCAGCTGGTCACAAAGGCCAAGAGATCTCAGGTTCTTTAGCTTTTTTGAAAGAACTGAATGCATAAACCTTACAATCTACTTCTTCAATGTATAACGTGAATAAAGTATCTGTTATATAATTTTAAACACTGAATAAGTCATCATATTCGGAAAGCAATAGAGCACTACAAAAAGCGCAGAATCTGGAGCCAGTCAGACCTAGATGTAGTCATAATCTGCTTCTTAGTAGATAATGATGCTGAGCAAGTTGTTAAATTTTCAGGATTTGTTTTGAAAATGAAAGATGGCTGGGTATAGAGGCTCATACCTATAATCCCAGCACTTTGGCAGGCTGAGGTGGAAGGATTGCTTAAGTCCAGGAATTTGAGACCAGCCTGGGAAACACAGCAAGACACCACATTTACAAAAAAAAAAATCAAACAATTAGCCAGGCATGGTGGTGCGCACCTGCAGCTCCAGTTACTCAGGAGGCTAAGGTAGGAAAACCACTTGAGCCCAGGAGTTCGATGTTAAGGGGAGCTATGATTGTACCACTACACCCCAGCCTGGGTGACAGAGAAAGCCACTGTCTCAAAAAGAACGAGAGAAAACAAAATTAAAGACAATGCTCATAAAGCAATTATTAAGCCAATAAAAAAACCTGTATGCATTGGCAACTATCATTTTCCAAGTAAAAAACAGCCAAGGTAAAATATCTACCAAATCATTGACATTCCAGATTTGAAATACTCAAACTAGTCAATATCTCTCTTGGTAATTTTAGAGACAGGGATTAGTAGTTGCCTCAAAAGTCCCCAAGACTTTTCTGCAAGTTTAACCTTACTTCCTACAATGCTGAAAGTTTCCCTTCTTAAATATGAAGCTGCCGGGCTCGGTGGTATAATCCCGCGCCTTTGGGAGGCTGAGGTGAGTGGATTGCCTGAGCCTGCGGGTTCGAGACCTGCCTGCGCAGCAAGACCTCATCTCTACAATAAATCAAAAAATCAGCCGGGCGTGGTAGCGCATGCCTGTAATTCCGGCTACTTGGAAGGCTGAGGCGGAAGGATCGCCGGAGCCCAGCAGGTCGAGGCTGCGGTGGCCGGGAGCGGCCACTGCACTCCAGTGGGCAACAGAGTGAGACTCTAACTCAAAAAACAAAAAAAATGAAGCTAAGAATTACAGTTCTAATATCAATATGTCATCAAAAGGACAAAAGAACAAGATCATTTAGAAAGGCTCAATTTTTAGAAATATAGGACAGGATTGAGACTTGAGTTTAATTCATTTCAGACATTATGACCATGTGAATCTTGGTACGGAGAGTTCAAACATGACATGAGAACCAACTACATGTAAACAAGCAATAGAGATTCAAAAAGTAGTCAGGCGAATATAAGCCTGCCTTTGAGTCCAGGAAGAGAGAGAGACATGATGACAACACACTAATGAATAGGATACAGTGGGTGAACATCCCAGGGGGTGGGGCAGGGCGGGCCAGGAGACTTCAAAGCAGACAGTACTTGCATGGTATCTTGCGAAATCAGTAGACTCTGCCAGCAAGACAAAATCAAGGAGAGGCATTTCAAAGACGGGGAACACCTCGAGGTCTCTGCTCAGGGACAGCCCAGCTCCCTGTCAACTGCGCATGTTGGGGCATGAGGACCCGGAGATTCTCCTAGTAGGGGGATGCAGACAATGAGCCAGACAACAAGAGACCTTGAAAGGACAGAGCAGTGACTGGCACAGCATGGGCGTTAAGAAAGAACCGACGGACAGGTCAGCACTGTAAAAAATCCCTTGGCAACAGTGTCAGGATGGATTAAAGGGGTCAAGTGTTGCAGCCACACCAGAAACCTCACTCCATAGACAGAGTTAGGTACGTACACACACCCACTACAGAAAAGAGCCAGGAATATAGACAACAATGCTTTAACACATAAAGTCAAGTCCCCAAAGGATATCAATTACCTCTCTGAATGTATATTCTGGAATTAAATACTTCCCACATATCTTAAAAAAGAAGAGGCTTCTAAAATTGGAGATGACATGTAAGGATCACATGGAACAAGCAGCATCCTGAGAACTAGCTACTCCCATGGCACCTCTCCCTTTCCGTACATCAACTGCAGACCTGCAACATACAAACTAACACAGCTGGGCATGGTGGCTCATTTCCATAATCCCAACCACTCAGGAGACTGAGGCAGGAGAATCACTTGAGGCCAGGAGTTTGAGACCAGCCTAGGCCACAGAGCAAAACGCTTCTCAAGTGAAAAAAATTAGCCAGGTGTAGTGGCACATGCCTGTAGTAGTCGCAGCTGCTCAGGAGACCAAAGTGGGAGGATTGCTTGAGCCTAGGTGTTGGAGGTTGCGGTGAACTATGATCATGCCATTGCACTCCAGAATGGGTGACAGACCAAAACCTTACCTCAAAAACAAATTTTTTTTTTAATGAATGCAAAATAATCCTTGGAATTGGAGTCTCACTCTGTCACCCAGACTGGAGTGCAGTGGCCGCTCCCGGCCACTGCAGCCTAGATCTGCTGGGCTCCGGCGAGCCTTCCACTTCAACCTTCCAAGTAGCTGGAACTACAGGCGTGTGCTACCACGCCCGGCTAATTTTTTTTATTTATTGTAGAGATGAGGTCTCACCAAGTTGCCCAGGCAGGTCTTGAACCCACGGGCTCGGGCAATCCACTCACCTCAGCCTCCCAAGGCGCGGGATTACAGGCTAAGCCACAAACTCGGCTTGCTTTGATTTTTTATACACACACAGATGTCCTGAGAGACTAAGAAACTATCCAAGGTCACACCATTAGTTGCACAGTGCAGATTGGAATTCACGCCTTATGACTTCCTTTCTAGAAATTGCTTCAGTATTACTTTTATGATTCTAGAATTTTGAATGATAATTCAAAAGACACTTTGGTACTGTCATTTTTAGCAGTGTAATAATAAAACTGTTAAACTACTTTTATGGTTCATATGCCTCACAAGAAAAACATACTAAATATGTGTATGTTTGACAAAAAGAAATATCTTTCTGAAGTCTGGGCCACAATAAAAACACCTATTCCCCCACCCTATTCTCCTCTAGGGAATCTAAAACTTTCTTTTTCAAACTCAGGAAAAAATTACATTTGAAAAGAGAAAGAAGCCAGGCTCGGTGGCTCAGCCTGTAATCCTGTGCCTTTGGGAGGCTGAGGTGAGTGGATTGCCTGAGCCTGCAGGTTAGAGACCCGTCTGGGCAGGCAAGACTCATCTCTACAATAAATCAAAAAATCAGCCGGGCGTGGTAGCACATGCCTATAATTCCGGCTACTTGGAAGGCTGAGGCAGAAGGATCGCAGGAGCCCAGCAGGTCGAGGCTGCGGTGGCCAAGAGCAGCCACTATACTCCAGTCTGGGCGACCGAGTGAGACTCCAACTCAAAAAAAAAAAAAAAGAGAAAGACCTGAGATTAACTTATCTTTATATAATTAAATATCCAACAACCTTCTGATTATCACAACAGATATCAATTATATTATCATTTAGAGGTTATAAAATATGAGAGCACTGAATCCCAAGTATCCTGTGCATTTCCTCCCAGGGAGCATCATGACTTTTTAACGTCTTTATTTATTTGTTGTCTTCCTCTCCCTCTTGATGTAGAAGGAGACTCACATGACAGCTTTCGCCACTGTCCCTCCAGAGCTGTGATACCCAGAAGATAACCAAATATTTGTTGATTGATTAGCCTGTACTTACTCAGAGATCACAAAAGCTGCTTCTCAAAAAATTGTTTTTCTGAACCCGAAGCTTCATTTATCATCTGCCTTTGTCTCAAAACCAGTCATGGGGGAAAAAAATCTGCTTAGGGCTTTTTGGGTTGTCATTCCAACCAAGTATCTGGTCAGCTGATCAGTTCTAAATGCTATAAAAGTCAATCCGGTTATTTTGTTTGTTTTTTTGAGTTGGAGTCTCACTGGAGTGCAGTGGCACACTCAGTCACCCCAGCATCGACCTGTGGGCTCTGGTGATCCTTCTACCTCAGCCTTCCAAGTAGCCAGAACTACAGGCGCACACTACCATACCCAGCTAATTTTTTTTATTTATGTAGATACGAGGTCTCACCAAGTCGCCAGAGCTAGTCTCGAACCCATTGGCTCAGGCAATCCACTCTCCTTGGACTCCCAAAATGCTGGAATTACAGGCTAAGCCACCGAGCCTGACCAATCAAGTTATTTTGGATTGAATAACAATAACAACACAAGTTAAGCCCCTACTCCACCCTCACAAAAAACGTCAAGAATTGCTATGTGTAACTCCTTTCTTTCTTTAAATGACTGTAAAATTCAAACATTAAGTACCTTATCCCTAATCTTTCTGTTTCTAATATCAGAAGAAATGTCTTTTTTTATTTGTTCATTTGTTTTTAACTAACAAAAAAAAGGCCGAGGCAGGAAAAACTCTTGACGTCGCTGTACTCCTGTCTGTCTGGGAGCCCACATGACAGATGCCTGCCACATTCGCCCTGTTTACAGGCCTGTGGCACCGTGAGCAGCTGTCTAATCAGAACTGCTAGGCAAGCGCACACTTTCTGACCTATGCATTTCTTTAAAACCACATGCAAATGCATGCAGGTCATTTTCTTTAAAGCCCACCCAAGCCTGGGCCATCAAGCACTCTGGAAGCTCGGAGGCCAGCCACACCTTTCCAACAGTCAGTCGTGGGCAGGAAGTTCTGGCAGCGCGATCCGCCATCCCCACAGTTCGCCAGCGACGCCTGTGCAGGACTCCCGCTTGGAGACTTAGATGCCAGTGTCTCCTGGACGCTGAGCCCGAAGTTCTCCGGTTCACAAATGCCAGCCACGGCACCGACAGAGCCAGAGCACACTCGCCTGCACCACGCGACTCCGCCTGGCCGCAGACGAGACTCCAGCCCAGACCACACAGTGCAGGGTCAGCAGAGGGACCACCCAGGGTTAGGAAGCCGAGACCACCCTGCGGACATCGCCCCCTGAAGCACCTGCAGCCCACTCGCCCACCTAAGACGCGGCCTCCAGTTCCCAAGGCTCCGCGGGACGGGCCTCCAGGGACCCAGGGCACCGGAGAGCCCACTGCAGAAGAAGCCCAGGCTTCCCCAATGGGGCGGCACCAGCGATCCACCCTCCAGCTCAGCGCGGGCGGCTCCCAGCTGGTGAGGGAGAGACCCGATCAAGTCCGTCCGCGGAGGCCCCCGGAGCCGCGCCCACCCGGCATCGCCCGAGACCCTCCGTCCGCCCCATCGCCCCAAACAAGGGCGACCATGCCGAGTTGCTGCCCCGCGCTAGGCGGAGCAGACACCCCGTCCCGCCGCTGGGCTCCGCTGCCCACCTCCCGCCAGCAGCCCGCCGGCCCCCGGCCCCGCCGCATACGCAGCGCCCTCGCCCCGGGATACCGGTCTGCAGACCTGGTTCCCCGGAACCCTGACACGCCGCTTCCTCGCCCCGGGAATGAGAACCCGACGTCCGCGCCCGCCCGGACGACCCCACGACTCCGCGACCCGCCCCCGGAGACCCCGGATCTGGCGAACCGCACCCACCACCCCCGAAGCGCTGGGGCTCCGACACGCGGACCCCTAGTCCTGGAACCCCCAAGCCCCGAGAGATTCCTTCAACCCCAAAGACCTGGGACCCTGCACGGCGCCTCCCACCCCCGCCAAGCGAG